>NW_017723815.1:0-65352 GCF_001865875.1 Lupinus angustifolius
CTCCTATTGTTGGTGGAGTAAAAAACCGCGGACTTGTTATCACAATAAATCCTCAATGGTCTTTCAATACCATCGACCACACGTAAGCCAGTGACAAAATTCTGCAACCATATGCCATGATATGATGTTTCAAAACAAGCCATGAACTTCACAGCCATGGTTGAAGGAGCTATAAGCGTCTGTTTCGCAGACCTCCAAAAGATGGTACCTTCAGCCAATACAAACATATATCTAGAGGTGGAGTATCTATTGTCTAGACATCAAGCAAAATCGGAGTCAGAGTACCCAATGATCTCTAAATTCTCAGACCTCCGATAAGTGAGCATGTACTCCTTTGTTTTCTTCAAGTAATGCATAACACGCTTGACTGCCTTCCAATGATGCATTCCAGGATTTCTCAAATATCTACCCAAAACTCCCACAACAAATGTTATGTCGGGACGTGTGCAAACTTGAGCATACATTAGACTTCCTACTGCAGATGCATAAGGAATCTTTTGCATCTCGTATCTTTCAAGGTCATTGTTGGGGCACTATTTGAGACTAAACTTATTTCCCTTAGCTATAGGGGTATCCCCTGGTTTACTATCTTTCATGCCAAATATATCTAGGACTTTATCCATATAGCTTTCTTGTGATAACCTTAGGATACCTTGAGAGTAATCTCTCAGTATCCGAATACCTAATACAAAAGAAGGTTTCCCAAGATCTTTCATTTCGAAATTCTTCGTTAGAAATCTCTTGGTCTCATGCAATAGTCTCATATTACTACTAACAAGCAGTATATCATAGACATATAATACGTGGAAGATAATTTTACTCCCATTGAACTTATGGTATACACAATCTTCAACTTTATTTGCCTCAAAATCATACGAGGGAATAACTTGTTGAAATTTGTGATTCCATTGACGAGAAACTTGTTTAAGCCCATAGATGGATTTCTTTAATTTTCATACCATGGACGTTGAGCCAACTAACACAAATTCTTCTGGTTGCACCATATAGATCGTTTCCTTAATGTCACCATTAAGAAATGCAGTCTTGACATCTATATGATGTAGCTCTAAATCAAAATGAGCCACTAGTGCCAATATTATTCTAAAAGAATCCTTAGAGAAGGTTTCTTTATAATCAATGTCTTCTTTCTGAGTGAAGTCTTTAGCTACTAGACGAGCTTTATATCTGTAAATATTACCCTTCAAATCTCTCTTGGTTTTAAATATCCATTAGGAACCAATAGGTTTTGCACCTTCAGGTAATTCGACAAGATCTCAAACGTCATTATCATGCATAGACTTTATTTCGTCCTTCATGGCATCGATCCACTTTTGAAAGTTAGAACTTTGCATGGTTCGACAAAAGTTCAATGGATCATCTTCTGTTAACCCAATGTCATCTTCGTGTTCTTGAAGAAATACAATATAATCATCAGGAATTGCACTTCTCTTCTCTCTAGTGGATCTCTTTAATGACACTTCTACTTCTTGAGGTTGTTGAATTTGTTCTATAGGTACTCGAGGGAGAACCTCATTGTTGTCTTGTTCTGAAATATTGTTAGGGACAATATTCTGATCATTATCTTATATTACCGAATTTATTCCTTGAATGATAATAGGTACAAGAACTTGTTCACTATCAGTGACATGTTCTTCCTCAAAGACAACATTCTTTATGTTCTTGAAGTGGGATCATAAAATTTATAGTCCCGAGAGCATTCAACATAGCCAACAAAATAACAACTAATAGTTCTAGAGTCCAGTTTTCGTTCATGCAGTCTATAAGGCCGCGTCTCAGCTGGACAACCCCAAATGTGCAAGTGTTTCAAGCTTGGTCTTTTATTAGTCCAAAGCTCATATGAGGTTTTGTTAACTGCTTTACTTGGCACCCTATTAAGGATGTAACAACGGTCTTTAAAGCTCTCCCCAAAATAGACTTTGGCAAGGAAGAATGACAAGTCATATTTCTTACCATATCCTTAAGAGTTTGGTTTCATCGCTCAGCAACACCCTTCATGCCAGGTTTGCCTAGCATAGTTTATTCAGAACAATTACATATTGTATGAGAAAAGCACAAATAACTCTTTCACATCATCCTTATCGTTCTTTCTTTTCTTATTATGAGAGGTCATAGCTAAGTGAGCACATTCAGTCTTATCTCTCTACAATCTCTTTTCATCTTGCAAATAGTCCTTCTGAGTGTTATAACACACTTTAAATTTCCCAAAATATGTAGGAAGCAAGATCAAAACCAAAATACACATTCGGTTAGAGTGTTCTCATTTCTCAATTTTAACCTCATCGAGGATTTCTAGAGTAGAAATGAATTTCTCCACTTGAAGTGTCAGATCTAAATATATACAGCCGAGAATAATTTCTTTGGCTTCCATATAGACCTTAAATTTTTCTCATTCAGCAATGAGATGTTCTTAATTTGTGCAGAAATATTTGCAGCACTAGTTAAAAGAACAAAAAAATTTGCAATTATTCTTGCAATTAAACTCACATTCAACTTTAATACTTAAATTCAAATGATGATGGGGTATATCACGAGTTATCTAGCACAACATTAATATCTAGTCTTTGGACAAAAATATTAACTTGTAAGTGGTACACTGAATGTAGTAGTCAAACATTGATAATCAGATCTGTTAAACAATAAGTCTTTCTTTGGATCGACTTACTATTCACATGGAAAACCATATTATTATCACATATTTATTACTGCAAATATGTTTGTAATTTGGGCCAAATAGTAATCTTCCTTTGGGCCAATCACTATTCGCATAAAATGCAAACATACAATTAGCTTGATATTTCATATCAATCACTAATGATACTCTTGTTTGTAATTGTCAAACATTAATCATAATGCATATCAAATAATAAACCCTTCTTTGGACTGATTTATCATTCACATATGTAACTTTATACTAATCACAAGTTTACCATCACATGTGTATATAATCCGGCCAAATAATGATCTTCCTTTGGGTCGATTAATACTCGCATGAATACATATACGCACTAGCATTTGATATTTATTATGAACAATTCACACAAAAAAATCACTTTGACGACTTCATATTTAATAGGTTCACTTAAAATATCAAACGATTTTATTTTCCAAAAGAATAACTATTTAGTTGAGTTTGATTCAACATAACTTTAATCCAAAACATATATTATTTATATCCACATATAAATACATATATCTATTATAGCCTATTGATAACATTGCATCATTCTCATTATAAGAATCTATATTTCGAATTCTAGTGATGGTCCTTTTTAATTTTCCATAAAAAGATATTACCATTTTATACATGGCAGGAAACATTGTCTAAATGGAAACAGTGCTTCAACAGTAGCAACACCTTAATAATGCAATTTGTCACCACTCTGTGCAACAAACCATAAGTATTGCAACCATTTAAACAAACAAGTCAGGTAATATATATAAAATAAGACATGTTCACATAATAGACTCATCACAAGATACCTAGCACAACATCAGTTTCTAGTCTTTGGACAGAGAAATTAATTTGTAAGTGGTACTCTCAATGTAATGATCAAATATTAACAATTAGTTCTGTCAAACAATAGTCTTTCTTTGGAGCGACTATTATTTACATGGAAAAAAAACTTTATAATTGTTACATATTTATCATCACAATATGTTATTATTTAGCCAAATTGTGTCTTCCTTTGGGCCGAACACAATTTGCATAAATAATCTCATATTCATCTGTGAAATTCAATTAATTTCCACAATAGAGATTACTTTGGCAACATATTGCATTAATTAATTCAAAATAATTACCAGAAAAAAAACAAGATGGTCCATTATAAAAAAAATTACTCAAACCCACATAATTCTATACAGTTACTGAACCTCAGAATTTAAAAAAATTCTCGTATCCCCGTATTTGTGACGTATCAGGACTTCATAGGGGTACTAATGGTCCCTAAACATGCAAAATATAGGTATTTGATTCATACCTTCCTTATTGACTTCAAGGCACGTGGGTTTTGAGTCTCGCCATGTAATGGAAATTAAAGAAATTATTTTTTAGAACATTTCAGAGGTTTGAATCATAAAAGAAATTAAATGAATTATTTTCCAGAGAACATGTTTGCGAAAAATAAATACTTAATTTTGAAAATTATGAGTTTCTTAACATGATAGCGGAAACATAAAATCAATAATCCCCAAATTAAAATTAGGGTTCATACAAGATTTGAGAAAACACCCTTAATGGAGAATCATAAAAATTCAGAATCTATGCCCTGATACCACTTGTTGGGAATTCATTTGATTGGTGAAATACAAATCCTAGGAACTTGAATCTCATGATTCTCACACACATATATGAAACAAGGGGTGCAGTGTCATACCTTAATCCATGTTCCTGGATGTGCTCCTTTGATCTACGTTTCTGAAAGAGGTTTTGTGGTATGATGGTCTTCCTCAACCAAATCTCTGATTCCTCTTGGGACTTGCGTTTTAACTCTGATGGGGAGAAGAGAAAACTGAATTTGATTTGGTGTGTTGGGGACCATAACCTTTCCTTATGCATTAACTTATAAGGTTCTCATTATCCCCTATGGGTTAACCTGATGGCTATCCACCCATTAAACCCATATCCATTATCAGCTGTTAGAAATCTAAGAGGAGCCAAAAATTAGATCACTTATAATGTAACCCCGAAAATACTTATTTGATATCATTGTATCAAATATATGATGCCCACCTTAATTATAAATTATAAATTTCTAACATGTGACACTAACATTATACTATAACAGAATGATATACAGTTACATTGGTTCATATGGTGATGAAGAGGTGCTATTATTGTTACTATTATTATTCCCATTATGATTAATTATGACTATTATTTTTCCCCTTTCAAAAATAACTCATTCTAATGTCATAGTTAGGATAAAATAAGCCATTTAACAATCAAGGCTAATGAAATGCGAAGATATTTAACATCCTTTGTTCGTTCTTCAAGCCTTTGAAATCAAGAATGTAAAGAAATAAAAATTTGACTATCGTCAAACTAACCTCTTTTTCGAGCCTCAAAACCTTATCTAAGGCTACTTCATGGTCTTTTCTCCGCATAACCACCTCAACGAGCAATCCATTGTCCTTCAACTTCTTCCAGTCATCCATGTTCCCAGCATCAAACCTAATCGCCACCTATTTCGTGGTTTCGCTAAGCCAATGGTGGTTCATCTGCAAAAATGATGAACTTACCCTTCACAGCAGAGGAAAAGAGATTGGAAGTGGTGCCACAGTGGGGCGTGAATGACGCTGTCGTAGGCGTTGCCTTCCTTTGATGCGTGAATATTACGAAGTCGTTGCAATATGGTTGGAAAAGTGAAAACGGTGAGGGTTTCATTGGAGAAAAATAGATGAGAGATAGTAATTCTATGTTTGAGAAATGAGGGTTTTGGTTTTGAAATCGGGATTATAATCAATTTTTGTGGAGGAGTTGTCATTCTTATTACAAAATGTGATTCTTTTTTAGAAAGTATAAATATTGACTAAATTTTCTTAATCGAACGTTACTATTGGAGAGCTGAGTTTAATGTATAAATATAGAATGAAAATATTTGTTAGAATGAATATTTGTGATTTCAATGTGAAGAGACTTAACATCCTCCTTCAATCAAGGCTAATGAAATATATGTGATTATTGTATAAAATCTAACAATAATTACTATTATAAACTTAATTATCAAAATAAAATTGGTTAACATGCACATATTTTTAAGTTCTTATAAAAACTCAGCTATTTTATTATACTTTTTATGTTTTCTTTAATAAAAAAATTATGTTCACATACATATCATTCTCTACAAGCTTTTAATATTTTAGTGTGACAATTATTATATTCATGAAGAAAAAAACTGAATATGTCTTTGTTTTTTATGCAGCGGGTCTGGAACTTTTTGGTGTCTCTATATGGTGATGTCTTTGTTCTTTATATTATTTAACATTGACCATAAATCTCAAAATTAGATATATTTATTAGGAAATAATACATTGAAAGAATAAACAACTTATACATTTAATTGCTTAATAACAAGTATTTATTTTTAAGTTCTTATTCTCAACTTTGGGATAAGGATGTCAAAACCCTTAATTTTTCCATACTATTTATCCATATTCAAAAAATTGACCTCGAAGAATATAACATGAACATAAATTAAATATGATAAGTAATATTGTCAAAACGATAAAGGCCTATACTATACAGTGAAACAAACCATTGACAGTAAGAATATTTCTAATTAAAGTATAAATATTCATTTTCTTATAATTTAATTCTCATAGTTGCATACATACATCTTACATTATGTCATGTTTCATCATGAAGAATGGAAAATTCACATAGGCATGAATCACAAGAACAACGACGACAAAACTAAGGCAATATGTTAGACAGAGAAGGAACACCATGAACATAGAGCAAAGACAACAAGAATTGGCAAGGAGACGTTTAACACACTACGAACGAAACAATGGCAATGGAACATAACCAATTCAAAACAATATGCATTGTCACACAAATGCCCAAGAAAGTATGATGTCCATGATATCAGCACAACATTTTGCCCAAACAACATACAACGAACACTCTCATAAAAGTATTACTACATTTGTTACATATCACATTTCCTTAAATTAAAAAAACCATTTAAAAAATTACTCATTTTAAAGTCATAATTTTAACACAAATAAGACAAATGTAAGACGTTCTTGCTTTCATTTTAAAACATTACACCAATCGAATAAACTCAACTGCATATTACAAATATTTAACACAAAAATATTATTTTGACATTTATAGCATACAGACAACACATTAGAAACAATGGGTAATAACACAAAAATGATAGATGCGTGTATTGTTAAGTCTCCTTTGTGGGAATATACGAACGTCTTACATTTGCATCAAAATATGTGTCCATTGCAAGACTAGAATTTTGCTGAATATCTTATGAGAAATGGAGATGGTGTTGAACTAACAATTCATGATGATTTGGTAAAAATACCCCAACAAATGACAATAAGGTGGGAAGGAGATGATTCAATACAACAACTCATACAAGTAATATTTCCCAATTTGGGAAGTCATGGATGAGATAGTTCTTATATGTCAGAAAGAGCTATACTAACACCCACAAATGAGAATGTTAAAAAACTAAATGACATAATTATCAATCATTTTTTGGGAGAAGATCGTAATTTATTATCATTTGATGAGGTTGAAGGAGACACGAACAACTTATACCGGCAAGAGTATTTAAACTCCATTACTTCTTGTGGTTTACCACCACATGTTCTAAAGGAAAAACAGGTGCGCAATTGACGTTGTTACGAAACATAGATCCGAAAGTTGACTGATGCAATGTGATGAGGTTAATATGTCGTGGGACTTACATGAATATGTTATATGTGGAAGTCCTAAGTGGCCAACATGCTAGACATAGAGCTTTTTTACCTAGGATTAAAATTAAAACTTCACACAATATGGGACTCCCCTTTGTTCTTATGAGAAAGCAATTTCCTGTGTGAATAAGTTTTGCAGTCACAATAAATAAGGCAAAAGGACAAACCATTCCCAATGTAGGGATTTATCTTCCTAAACATGTCTTTGGACATGGACAACTATATATTGTTCTTTCAAGAGGGGTTTCAGAATCTACCACAAAAGTTCTTATTAAAGAAGAAACAATTCAAAGGGAAGAGGATGAATTCACAAAGAATATTGTTTTCAAAGATATTTTATTGTCTTGAGTTTATGTTCTTAATGCTTACTACATATCTCTACATTTATATGACAGTCATACTTCTACAATAACCCATGATTGTAAGGAACAACCCAACGGTTCTCAAATAATCGTACGTTTATTGATACTCATAGGTTTATCATGTCGACTTTTACTTTCCGGTATATAATCACTATTTCTTTTTCACTCACAAAGTTTTCCCTTCATAAGGTATAATGTGAAGAATAATGTCATCATGACTTTGATAAAATAAAAAAAAAATCTTCTTCTTTACCTTATCCTACTACTTTTTTGTAATTCAATTGGATTTAATGTACAAATTTCATATTTACTTTAACAAATCTCATTACATCAACAAGTTACCTCTTACATTTCCCCCACAACAATATGGAAATTTTAGTGTTCACTATAATGAGACATTGTGATCTCATTATTCAATAATAATACTCTAACAATGTAATTGTTTCTCATTTTCATCGTATAAAAGAAAACGTCATTACTCAATTTATCATATCTATTAATTATGCAATCATTATTACAAATAAGAATGCAGTTGACAAACATTTCATGACCATCATACATATTATATTCTAAACATGATAAATTTATTTAAATGATTTCATCCAAATTATACACTTCACATACAAAATTAATTGCGAGTCACTCAATTATTTGAATGTTCAATTTAAAAAATTGAACTTCACACCAAAAGAATAAATGTAATTGCATATTTGACATATTTAACACAAAATACTATATTTTACATTTATAGCATACACACTACATGTTACAAATGATCAGAAAGCATGTTGACAGGCACGACAGTGCCTATCAACACGCTAGTAATAATAATAACATTAATAATAAGGTTTAAAGAAATGGTCAATCATTTTCATTATTTGTTAACTTATTTCAAGAGAGTGAAATACAACCTTGTATCTATTATCATGTCTCATCTGAAGAGGGTGACTAATTTTAATTATTTCAATCATATTGTGTTTTAAAAATATTTTTAGATTTTATATTAATTAAATATGGCACAAATATCAATTTTATTTGACAACCACTTTTATTATGAGTCCTAAAAAATAAAAATGGAAAATGAATAGTTGAAAGTATCATTAACAATTTTGGGAAATTCCATGGGACACACCCTCCCACACTTATTGGGTGGGAAGGACATGAAAAATATATACATTCGCCCTAAAATGATTATCCAACATGCCATATTCATCCATAGACATTTCTAATGGGTAAAACGGACAGCTCATGACATTATTAGAGAAAATATTGAATATCAACTATGCAAATATATATGTATTTTGCCAAATATGAGTAACAAATAAAAGTGTAGTAGGGTATGAGTTGTAGGCCATTTATCCAAAAATTACAATCATAGGCACCTAATGTAGCGCCTATCATTTTCCTAATGTGAATTATCAATTTGCTTGGGATATTAAATTGAGATTTAGTATTTAATTAAGAAAATAGGTGTATTTAAAACATTTTACTCAAATGTGAGCATAATGATATCTTAAAAATACTTTGAGTAAATATATCATTCAATTTTAATGTTTTAAGTCAATTCAAATATTTTTAGAATATTCATGAGAGAGTTTGACTATAATTCTAGAATATCATATTTAGGATTGGTGCCACTTTTAGACTAATTCTTTTAAATTATTGGATTTTTTGTTTTTATCAACCTAAATAGTCTTATGACTAGTATAAACTATTGAAATAATAATTTTAAAGACCTTTATTAATTGATTAAAATAAAGTCCTAGTGTTATTTTATTATTATTCATGCAGCATAATCCTATATACCTCTTCCAATTGATTTGAGGAGAAAAATGTTCACTCCCCCGTTTTGCTAAACTTGAACATAACTTTTTGGATAAGGAAAAGAAGAAAGTTTGGTGTGTTTTTCACTTCTTCCTCATTTCACTATTTCTTTTCGTCTTTCATTAACCTTTTTCTCACTTTCTATTTGAGTGAATGTGTTATGAAAAGGTGATTTCCTTTTTCTTTTCTCATCCATTTTTAAGTTTGCATGTTAATATTGACATCATTAACGGAACATTTTGGGACTAGTAAATATTAATAGATCATCTAAATCTATAATTTCAAATGCTTATATGAACTTTATGTTTGGGAGGGTTAGTATTTCCCCCTTTCTATTTAGCTTTTGACAATGAAGTTGTTTCCTACCTTTTAAAAATTATTTGAGGTTGACTATCTTTTATTGTGATTGTCAATAGTGATTATGTTCACGATTGTTGGTAATGCATTGTGAACTTTAAAAATTTATTACCTCTTTCTATAAAAGGAAAGGTGATGAGTGTATAAGGGATTTTATCACATGCTATAAATAAATAAAAGGAAACCTCATAATATCATTAATATTAAAATTTGATTTTGAAAATAACCATAAAGTCAAAATTTTGAATTGAGTACTTTTGAGTTTTGGAACATCTAAAAAATACATTTTTGCTCTAAAAATATTCCTACAATTTTAATAAAGCCAAAAATTATTGTATTGCCAAAAAATAAGCACAAATAATTATTTAACCTTTTAAAATAGTAGTAGGTGAAACCTCTTTTGAGGTAGAAAGTTATGTAATGAGTTTATAAATTCATAGAATTATTGTATTACTTATGAATAGGTAAAGAAAAAGGTATTTTGAGTGCACTTGTATTTTTATTTAACTATAGAAACAAAAAATAGTTGAATTTTGACATGTGTCTTTTTAAGAAAATATAATATTTTCATAATTAAGATAATAAGTGATCATTAAGATATTTAAAATCATTTTAAATCTTATTTAAAATAAAAAACGAAAATTAGTGATTATTGATCATTATCGAGCCAATAATTACATATAAGTATTTTTGACACAATTTTTTATTTAAAGGGAAAAATAAATTTTGGGGGATATTTTGAAATTGAATTCTCCTAATAATTAGCCAATTAAGTGTTCAATCAAAATATTTTTTTATTTTTTCTATTTTTCAAAGATATTTGAATTTAAAGTTGTAATATTGTTGAAATTTATTTTTGGTCTTTTGTGAAAGTGCAAAGTGTCAAGGATTGCACTAGCAATGACTTGCCTATGTTTTGATGAAAACAAGGTTTTATTAAAGCTTGAAGATGACTCAACAATCAACATGCCTAGATTTCATTGGTCATATCTAGTCTATGTTATATCAATAGAGTCATAATTATAAGTAGTCTGGGATGTGTGCCTTAATGAGTGAGTATAGGTGAGGTAAACCTAGATGCAAGTCTCACAAGCCATTATAATTGTCATATCATATTCATGTTATTGTATGTTCATGCATTAATCTTACATGTTATATGTGCATATTAGGCATAATATAATTGCTAAAACATGTATAGGAGTTAAGCATAACATATGAGTAAGTTTGCCTTTTTAATCACGTTTTTAATATGTTGGTTAATCGATTAACATGCTGACTTAATCGATTAATTCAACCGTTTTCTGTTATATCTGTTTTTCTATTACAACTGTTTTCTATTTAATCATGTTATACTGGTTAATCGATTAACGTGGTAACTTAATCGATTAACGTGATAACTTAATCGATTAACATGTCTGTTTTATGTTATAATTGTTTTCTGTTTTAACTGCTTAACTGAATGCAACAGTTTGAAGGGTCAAATCTGTTTTATATAAGTTTAGGTAAATTGCAGAAACACAAAGCATTGCATACTATTGTTTAGATTTGATTAGAGAGCATATTTTCGTGATTTAGTTTGTAATTGGCAGAGAGAAATGCATGTGTGAGGAAGAGAGATTAACATGCTTTGTTGAAGTTGTTCATGGTGTATTGCATATTGTTTTCATATGCTTAATCACGTCCATTCTTTCTTGCACGTTCATGCATTCTTGCTAGAGATTTTAAGAGAAATATTTTGTGTTTTTTGTTTTTTATTAACTCACATATGCATGATGACTTGTATTTCTTGAGAGTGAATTAATCCTTGAAGTTTTGTCATAGTTATAATTTGAGCATTTTTGTGATATAAGTTTAGGTAAATTGCAGAAACACAAAGCATTGCATACTATTGTTTAGATTTGATTAGAGAGCATATTTTCGTGATTTAGTTTGTAATTGGCAGAGAGAAATGCATGTGTGAGGAAGAGAGATTAACATGCTTTGTTGAAGTTGTTCATGGTGTATTGCATATTGTTTTCATATGCTTAATCACGTCCATTCTTTCTTGCACGTTCATGCATTCTTGCTAGAGATTTTAAGAGAAATATTTTGTGTTTTTTGTTTTTTATTAACTCACATATGCATGATGACTTGTATTTCTTGAGAGTGAATTAATCCTTGAAGTTTTGTCATAGTTATAATTTGAGCATTTTTGTGCTTGGTACAACTCTGTTTTTTGTATTTTGTTTTGTACTTTGGGTTAGTCTCTTGGTGTCTTACCACCATTGAGATAGAATGATTCTTCACCAAGACTAGCAGGACTTGAATTGAGAACGAGGATCTTGGCTGGGGCTGGATCGCGAGAAACATTTTCTTAGGCGATAGGGATAGTCAACCCAAGGATTAGATGTTCTAGGAATTCAAGAAAGAAGCAGCTTGAGTCTTGTAAATTGAATTGGTGTATGTGATTATACTAATTGTTCAATATAGTGAAAAAGAAAATCTCTCAAGATCAGAAGGAGAGGCCTGGATGTAGTTTGCAGTGGACCGCAAACGAACTAGGATAAAAATCCATTTGTGCAAGTTGTTCTCTCTTAATCTCCTTTGTAATTCTTACTGTTTTAATTCGAGTTTGAAGCTGATATTTTGCATGCTTATACTTTTCTATATCCTTGTTAATATTGCATAAAGATATCTGTTGTATCTCTGCTTATCCGTTTGCTTATCCGTTGTTAAATAACTGTGCAACTAGCTGCTCTAATCATTATGTTTTTGTTGTGTGTTAATCGATTAAGCCCACTGGTTAATCGATTAAGTGGGTTGTTTTCCAGAACTGAGTTTTGGTGCGAGAAGTGGTAATTGATAACCGCTACACCTATTCAACCCCCCCTTCTAGGTGTGTTTAGGCCATTGATACCTAACAAGTGGTATCAGAGCTAGTATGACGTTCGAGCTCAACAGTATCCGCGTGATCCTAAGGGAATTAAAATGGGTTCCACCAACCCCTTTGGCAGTGATAGCACATCCATTAACCGCTCTCCCGTATTCAGTGGCGAAGGTTATGCCTACTGGAATGTCCGGATGAAGATTTTTATTGAGGCTATTGATTCAGATATTTGGGAATCCGTGATCAGCGAGCCATTCGTCCCACTTCACTTAGTGGATGAAGAACCGAAAGAAAAGCCTAAAATCTTGTGGACCGATGAGAAGCGCAAAAAGGTTCAATATAACCTCCATGCAAAAAATATAATCACCCCGACCCTATCATATGACGAATTCTTTCGGGTATCTTAATGTCAAAGTGCCAAGGAGATGTATGACACTTTACAAGTGACTCACGAGGACACTAACAAGGTCAAGCGCGTCAGGCTAAATGCGCTGATACATGAATACGAATTATTTCGTATGTTACCAGTTGAATCAATTGGCGATATGCAAAAATGATTCACTCATATTATAAACCATCTGATTGCTCTAGATAAAATGTTTACCAGAGGAGAACTCACTAACAAAGTTTTACGCTGTCTTGACAGGAGATGGCAACCTAAAGTGACGGCAATCATGGAGTCCAAGGATCTAGACTCCATGCCTTTGGCCTTTGGCAATACTGTTCGGAAAGCTTCAAGAGCTTGAGATGGAGCTTGGACGTCTCACAATGCATGAAGAGTCTGACCGCAAAATGAAGGCAATATCTATTAAAGCTACAACATCACAACCTACTGAAGAGATAGATAATGACGACTCTGACTCTAACATTGATGAAGAAACGCTAAACCTTCTCACACAAAAATTTGGGAAATTCTTGAAGAAGAGAGGAGGTTTCAAGCGATTTCAAAAGAAAGAAGCGCGAGAATCAACAAGAAAAGGCAAGAATAAAGAGTGCTTCACTTGCCATGAATGTGGTAAGCCAGGTCACATGAAATTCCAATGTCCCACTTACCTAAAGAAAGTTTATTCAGAAAAGAGCACTCCCCGGGACTTTAAATCGAAGAAAGCTTACATTGTTTTGGATGTACCGGAGGAAGAAACGACATCAAGCACCTCGAATGAAGAGGAGACCACCAAGCTATGCCTAATGACTATAAAAGATGAGGCTTGCGGACCAAGTAGCACAAAGGATGCTAATAATGAGGTATATTCTAACACATCATCCTCTTCTGATGATTCTCCTTCATATGATGTTTTATATGATGCTTATGTCGAGATGCATGAAGAACTAAAGAAATTAGCAAGAATTAGTGTCGATAGAAAAAGGGTAATTTTGCTAAATGATCAGAAAATAATACAACTACAAAAAGAATTAGATGAGTTAAACCTAGAAAATGAAACCTTAAATCTAATTTTTTTTCTTGTAATTCATGCGACTGCTTTAATGATAAATTATGTCAAACAACTATTTGTGAGTCTTGCGAGGACTTGAAAAATGAGAATTTTAAACTAAATGAAAAACTCGCAAAACTTACTGATAGTCAACACCAATTAGATACCGTGCTAAGTAAAACGAGAAACGTTGGTGACCACACTGGATTAGGGTATATCCCCCCATCCCATAGAAATAGACCATATAGGAAACCTGTAACCCGTGCTAATAAAAAGTCTTATAATAAAAATAGAGTTCCTACATGTTTCTATTGTGGCACACATGGCCACACCTCTTACTCTTGTTACAACAGGAAATATGGGATATCGAGTGGTGTTTACGCTTGGGGTGAAAAAGGGAGATAACTCCCTGGTTACTAACGGAAAAAGACTCAATATAATTTGGGTACCTGAAACTAGAAGGTGATTTATTTTGCAGGTATGTCTACGAACACATGGGCAACAATGGTATCTTGACAGCGGGTGTTCGAGACATATGACAGGAGACAAGTCAAAATTCCTAGACTTGTCATTGAAAGAAAAAGGTTTCGTCACATACATAGATAACAACAAAGGAAAAATCCTAGGCACCGAAAAAATTGGCAACTCAACCCATGCTATAATCGAGAACATTCTATACATAGAAGGTTTGGAACAAAATCTTTTGAGCATTAGCCAACTTTGCGATAAAGGTAATCGTGTGTCATTTGATTCTGATTGTTGTATAATTCGTGACGTTTTATCTAATAATATAAAGTTTGTCGGCTATTATGTTAATTACATTTATATGGTTGATCTGGAGGATGTCACTTCCTTATTTTCAAAATGTTTTATTTCAAAAGAATATAACATCTGGCTTTGTCATAGACGAGTCGCTCACAATCATGTGAAGCATCTAGAAAAATTATCTAAAAATAATTTGGTTATTGGTCTGCCAAAACTTGATTTTAAAACTCAGGATTCTTGTGACATGTGTCAAAAATGTAAACAATTAAAGAATTCTTTTAGTAAAAAGAATGCGATATCCACTAGACCTTTGGAGCTTCTCCATATGGACTTGTTTGGAACATCGCAAATCAGGAGTTTTGGTGGAAGTTTTTATGCTTTGGTAATTGTTGATGATTTCTCTAGATTCACATGAACCTTGTTTTTGGCATCTAAGAGCGATGCATATAAATCTTTTAAATGTCTAGCCAAACAAATTCAAAACCATTCCAACTTAAAATTGTTTACATACAATCGGACCATGGCGGCGAATTTGAAAATCATAAGTTTAATAAATTTTGTAATAAGCATGGCATCATGCATCAGTTCTCAGCTCCCCACACCCCTCAACAAAATGGAGTTTTTAAGAGAAAAAATAGGGTTCTAGAGGAACTCGCTAGGACCATGCTAAATGAGAGCAAGGTTCCCAAATATTTATGGGTTGATGCAGTATACACCGCCTGTTATGTAATGAATCGAATAATTCTAAGACCTACTTTTTCAAAAACCCCTTATGAGATTTTAAAAGGTCGAAAACCGAATATTTCTCATCTTCATGCATTCGGGTGCAAATGTTTTATTTTAAACAATGGAAAAATGTTTTTGGGAAAATTTGACTTGAAGGCTGATGATGACATATTCCTAGGGTATTCATTGCATAGTAAGGCTTTTCATGTGTTTAATAAGTATAGCATGCAAGTAGAAGAATCTATTCATGTTCATTTTGACGAATCTTCTCCAAAAGAGGAAAAAAAAGGTCTTTTATGATGATATTTCAGGTGCACTAGAAGAAGCTTATTCAAAGGACATGAACCAAATCCAACAAGAAGATGTAGAGAAAATAGTACAAGATGAGCATTAGGACATGCCTATTGCATGGAAAACCAAAAAGGAACATCCACTAGACAAGGTGTTAGGTGACATATCTACAGGGGTGGTAACACATAGTTCTTTACGTAATTTCTGTAATTTTGTTGCATTTGTGTCTCAAATAGAGCCAAAGACCATCGATGAAGCCATCGAGGATGTACACTGGGGTATAGCTATGCAAGAAGAGCTAAACCAGTTTGAGCGTAATAATGTGTGGGACTCTGTCCCTAAACCAAAAGAACATCCTATGATTGGCACTAGATAGGTCTTTCATAACAAGCTAGATGAATCTGGCTTGATCATTAGAAATAAGGCTCACTTAGTGGCCAAAGGCTACAACCAGGAGGAGGGCATCGATTATGATGAGACCTACGCTCCTGTAGCCAGACATGAAGCCATTAGGATGCTTCGCATCGATCATGAACTTTAAGCTCTTCCAAATGGATGTTAAGAGCATATTTTTAAATGGCTATATTCAAGAGGAGGTGTACGTACACCAACCACTAGTGTTTGAAAATTTCAAATACCCGAACCATGTATATAAACTCAAGAAAGCCCTTTATGGCCTGAAACAGGCTCCCAGAGCCTGGTACGATAGATTGAGATTGTTCCTATTGGAAAAATGGTTCGAAAGAGGTTTGGTCGACACCACTCTCTTTATTCGTAGATTAGATAATCATGTTTTACTTTTTCAAATATATGTTGATGATATAATCTTTGGATCTACTAATGACATCCTTTGTAAGGAATTTTCTGAGTTGATGCAGGGTGATTTCGAGATGTCGATGATGGATGAGCTCACCTTCTTCCTTGGGCTTCAAGTTAAACAAATGGAAAGTGGCATCTTCATTCATCAATCGAAATATTGCAAGGAATTACTAAAGAAATTTGATATGGAGCAATGTAAAGATGCATCCATACCTATGGTGTCCGCATGTTATCTTGATAAAGACGAAAAGGGAAAAGCTATCGAGGTAACGAAATATCGTGGGATTATAGGCTCATTATTGTATTTGACTGCAAGCCGCCCCGATATTATGCTTAGTGTTTGTATGTGTACTAGATTTCAAGCCTTGCCTAAAGAATCACATTATATTACTGTTAAACGCATCATGAGATATTTAAAAGGAACAATAAATATGGGATTATGGTATACTAGGGATGCCTCATTATCCTTGGTAGGTTACTCTGATTCTGACTTCGCTGGATGTAAGTTGGACCGAAAGAGCACTAGTGGGACTTGTCATCTCTTGGGCAGTTCCTTAGTGGCATGACACAGCAAAAATCAAGCATGCGTTGCTTTGTTCACCGCAGAAGCGGAATACATTGTCACTAGCGTGTGTTGCGCTTAAATCCTTTGGATGAAGCAACAACTTAAGGACTTTGGGCTTAAACTAGAAAATATCCCCATTAAGTGTGATAATACGAGTGTCATCAACCTTTCCATGAATCCCGTTTTTCATTCAAGAACCAAGCATATTGAAATAAGGCATCATTTTTTACGTGATCATGTTCAAAAAGGTGATTGTGTGCTAGAATTTGTAGCAACCTCTAAGCAATTATCGTATAATGGTGCTAGTTTAGGAGACTGTGGTTGGGCAAACAACAAAACTTTTGATGCTGCTGAAATGTATAAATCATGTTTGAGGAGATCTCAATTGTATGTTCAAGGTGAATTAACAAAAGTTGGGTCGTTGTCCGTTGAGAATAGGCTCCTGCATTATTTGATTCCTATATTCTGATTCATAAGAACACAAATCATGCACAAGCTACGGTGAATAATTTGAGGTTCATGTTTGCTGTAAAGGAGAATGTGATGATCAATTGGCCTAAAGAGATTCTGAAGGTCATGTACAGTGTTTCGACATCACAATCAAAGCTGCTTCCCTATATATTTTCATTTCGTGCATCATTGACTATTTGCATATTGATGTTTCTGATACTATAGTTGTGGGATGTTCTCATAAGGATCATTTGATTGGTGAGAGTCTGATTCATAAGATGGGCATATACAAGTATGACAACATATGGCAATATCAGGAAGATTTTAACACTGTGAACCTTGACCCCTCTGGTGAGGATGATCAAGATGATACTCAAGAGTCATATGCTACTACTCAGGAGGAGTCTTCTAGACATGCACCACAAGAACCAGGTTTTTGCCAAGCTTACATGGATGCTATGGAACAACGTCTCAACAACATGATGGATCTTCATTTTCAGTCTCTGAAGGACTCATACAATACGGATATGGAGAATTTTGAGGAGCGTCAGAATGCTTACATTGATATCCGTTATCAATCCTTGAGGAACTTCGTTTAGACAATTGCTGATTCACAAAACAGGAGGTTGTGTGCAGAGTTCAACAAGTTGAGCACCCTCATCAAGGGTGGTGGTAGCTCGATCATTCTTGACGACGAAAACCCTCCATCTCATCCTATTTAGGAGGCCTTATATCTTTAGGTTTATCCTTCCTAGTTTATGGATCATGTTGTTCCTTGTTTCCCTCTTGAGAGCTTATTTTCTATTTTATTCTTTTGCATTTTTGGATTGTAATAGCTTACATACTTATCTTCTGCTGAACTTGCGTTGGTATTATGTTGATTTTCACCTTACTGCTTTGCAATTGAAACAATGCTTTAATGATTTCAAATCGTCTTTCTCATGTTTAAATGGTTAATTATGTTGCAAATAGTATAGATTTATGTTTAATGGATCTTGATCATGTTTGGTGTATGTGTCCATATTGAGCGATTAAGCCTGCTGCTTACTGTTCAATTATATCACTATTTAATCATTCCATGCTTAATTTGAATTAACATAGCCTTTCATGCCATTAAATCGGTTTTGTTGTTGTTTGTTGTCCATTTAATCGATTAACCTTTGCTGTTAATCGATTAAATCATGTATAAATGAGCATTTGTTTAAGTTTCTTACAGTTGGTTGATTAATTAATCGCCCAAAATTAATTGATTAATTAAAGTCTGTGTTTTAACCAAATAACTCTTCTGACTTTTGACTAGAATTGAATATTTGTATCGTTTTGATAATATCAAAAGGGGGAGAAAGGTTGTTTGTTGTGTTTAATGTATTTGCAAGTTGTATAATAGCTTCTGTAATATCATTTCTTACCTAAGGGGGAGAGCAAAGGCGCTTCAACTTTGAATAACAACCATTATGCAAATGTACAACATCGTCAAGCTAATTCATCAAATGTAACGTACTATTTGATGTGGTGTTTATAATCATCAAAAAAAGGGAGATTGAAAGTGCAAAGTGTCAAGGATTGCACTAGCAATATCTTGCCTATGTTTTGATGAAGACAATGTTTTATTAAAGCTTGAAGATGGCTCAACAATCAACATGCCTAGAACTCATTGGTCATATCTAGACTAGTAACTGAATGCAACGGTTTGAAGGGTCAAATTTGATTTGTATAAGTTTAGGCAAATTGCAGAAACACAAAGCATTGCATACTATTGTTTAGATTTTATTAGAGAGCATACTTTCGTGATTTACTTTATAATTGGCAGAGAGAAATGCATGTGTGAGGAAGAGAGATTGACATGCTTTGTTGAAGTTGTTCATGGTGTACTGCATGTTGTTTTCATATGATTAATCGCATCTATTCTTTCTTGTATGTTCATGCATTCTTGCTAGAGATTTTAAGAGAAATATTTTGTGTTTACTGTTTTGTATAAACTCATATATGCATGATGGTTTGTGTTTCTTGAGAGTGAGTTAATCCTTGAAGTTTTGTCATAGTTATAATTTGAGCATTTTTGTGCTTGGTACAACTCTGTTTTTTGTATTTTGTTTTGTACTTTGGGTTAGTCTCTTGGTGTCTTACCACCATTGAGATAGAGTGATTCTTCACCAAGACTAGGAGGTCTTGAATTGAGAATGAGGATCTTGGCTGGGGCTGGATCGCGAGAAAGGTTTTCTCACGCGATAGGGATAGTCAATCCAAGGATTAGATGTTCTAGGAATTCAAGAAATAAGCATCTTGAGTCTTGTAAATTGAATTGGTGTATGTGATTATACTAATTGTTCAATATAGTGAAGAAGAAAATCTCTCAAGATCAGAAGGGGAGGCCTGGATGTAGTTTGCAGTGGACCACAAACGAACCAGGATAAAAATCCATTTGTGCAAGTTGTTCTCCCTTAATCTCCTTTATAATTCTTACTGTTTTAATTTGAGTTTGAAGTTGATATTTTGCATGCTTATACTTTGCTATATCCTTGTTAATATTGCATAAAGATATCTGATATATCTCTGCTTATCTGTTGTTAAATAACTGTGCAACTAGCTATTCTGATCATTCTGTTTCTGTTATGTGTTAATCAATTAAGCCCACTAGTTAATCGATTAAGCTCACTGGTTAATCGATTAAGCCCACTGGTTAATCGATTAACTGGGTTGTTTTCCATAACTGAGTTTTTGTGCGAGAAGCAGTAATTGATAACTGCTACACCTATTCAACCCCCCCCCCATTTTAGGTGTGTTTAGGCCACTAATACCTAACATTTTGGAGTCGGAAAAAATTGAGTGTTCATACAGAGATCATAATCTTATTTTATTTTTTATTGTTATTGTCATTTTAAAGATTCAAAATTCGAATTTGACTTTACCTCTTAATTTAAAAATCCCAACGAGGTACTTTTGGGGTTCGGGACAACTGAGAAAATATCCTTTTTACTATAAAAATAGCTCAGTAATTTTTTTAAATCCAAAAAGTTATATTAATACTCCTAGTTCAGTAAAATAATCATTTTGACCTTATTAAAATAAAACAAAACTTAGTGGGGAGAAATTATGTTGAAATAATATCTAACCACTAATGATTTAATTAGTGATATTAAAATATATTTTTTTTTATTTGTAGAGAGAACCAAAATTTGGAAGGGAAATATGATATTATCTCCTCTCTCAATTTTAAAAAAAAAAAAATATATTTCCTTTATTGTTATTTTCAACCAAATCTGGTAAAATAACCTTTTTTCATATTGATTATATATTTTAATTTTCCTATCATATAAAAAAAATATTTTGTCAAATATTGTATTTATTTGGTTTTTTGAGCTAAACAAAATTGGGTGTTAACATTTGTCCTTTTTACTTGTTGCTTACCAGATAGAAAACAAACTGAGGTTTGAAAGATATCATGGTATGTAACTAGTAAATAAATGAAGACAAATCTTGTCAAAGCTGAGAGAACCTTCATGTTCGAAATTTGGATAAAGGATACCATAGATTTGGTGAAGCAGTTTGAGAGTATGCTCAAGGTGGACCATCAATTTGGTGAAATAGTTCGAAAATCTGTTAAAGGCGTGCCATCAATTTGGTGAAATAGTTCGAGAATCTACTGAAGGTGTACCATCAATTTGGTGAAGTAGATCTAGAATCTACTGAATGTGGACCATCAGCTTGGAGAAGCAGATCAAGAATATACTATAGGTAGACCATTAATATGGTGAAGCAGTTCAAGAATCTAGTAAATTTGAACCACCAATTTGATAAAGCAATTCGAGAATCTGCTCAAGGTGGATCATCGATTTGGTATAGTAGTTCGAGAATCTACTGAAAGTGAAACACCAATTCGGTGAAGCAATCCAAGAATCTCTGAAGGTGAACCATCGATTTAGTCAAGCAGTTCAAGAATCTGCTAAAAAGTATGATTTAAAGCATGTTAGGCATCGGGTCCTATAAATCATAAATATCACATCAAGATACAAGACCTAGAAAGATTAAATTGAACATTGATGTACACGACCTAGAAAGCTTAGACTGCATGTCAAGGTCCAGGACCCGGAAAGTTTGATTTGCATGTTGAGGTATATGATCCAAAAAGTTTAAGTTCTACGTCGAGGTACATAACACAAAAAATTCAAGTTTGTCATGATATTATGTATGAGTGGTGAGTGCAATAGAATGAAAGGCAAACTCTTGCACCAATATTTTGGTGCGCTCACATCTTTATTTTGATATACCAATTTGCCTTTTATGAACTCGACTGAAATGTGACCCTTTTTAACATTTTTGACCAGGACAATTTGTTGATGACTTGATGAAAGTGTATTTATTCCTTTTCCTTCAATGGGAATAAGTTAACTGCCCCAATATACATTGATCGGAACTTCATTATGAAGAGATGGGAGTGTGTTTGTTCATTTTCATTAAAGGGAAGAAAGTTGATCACCCTAGTTTGCTTAAATTGTGATAGGCATTTACATATGGGTGTTCATTTTTCCTAATTTTTCCTAGAAAATTGAACTTGTAATTGGGTTTTGAGCGTAGTTGTAGTGATGGAAGAATAGAAAATTGAACGTGTATTTGGGCTTTGAGTGTTGATATGGTGATTATGATGGTGATATTTAAGCGAAAATGTATTTTATGAATTGAAGACGAGATATTTTTATCAATTTTTTAGTTTATTGGAGTCAGTGTTGCTTTGTCATGGTGTGCATCTTAGGAAACTTTGTCCTTAGCAAGGTTATTTTAAGCTTTTAATATGGTATGGCTAAGGGTTTTCAAGAAAAATATATAAGATTCAAATATGTGTTTCTCATACCCTTTTCTCATTTCTCTTATCTCCTTACTCCTATTTTTCAATAGCTTTCTGACATGACATTCAATTACCAGGATTCTACTAGATTTTTTGCAATGGAATGGGTAGAGTCCTAAGACATAGGTTGTAGCCTTCCCCAATAGGATATCAACAATTATGTTGGCGTTCTTCAATAGTGCATTTTATTTGTTGTAAATTTTCCCTGAGATATTAAGGATTCTCAGAAGGGATTTATATTATTTTCTTAAATGTTATTTCTCACTTTGACCAACTAAATTTTTTGTCAAACTTGACTTGGATTCTTTATCCTTCGGGGTCAGATATGGGAAATGATGTATGAAGAGTTTATTCATTTCCTAATAATCGAATGTCAAGGAAAATAAATGAAAAACAATCTCCATAGGCTATTGATGTTTTATGGGTAATTCAAAAAAAATTCTTTCATAATGTCTAGGGCTCAAGTGAGGTTACTATGAATATCTTCTTATTATTTGGAAATTACAAAGAAGTTTTGTATCATCATAAAGTTTTTTGTCTTACCTTAACATAATCCTCTTTATTTATTTTGAATCTTATATCTCATACTAATGCATGAATTATTTATGTAGTTTTTTCTGTGTCAATATGATTTGTGGAATGAAGTATGGAATGATAAATTTACATGATCAATGCACTAGTATGTACTTGTTAAAAATATATGTATTGGAAAATGAATCTTTATCCATGGAAGAAAACAAGAGCAGATGAATGGGTAATTGGGATTGAATTGGACACTTAGGGGTCTTCAAAATGAGAAGAAGTTTTCTCAAACTGCATGTTGGTTGTGTTGTGATAGAAAATATTGTTCATCTTAGGATTTTTGGATGGCTTCAATGGATTCCAACTTTAAAATTAATTTTTAACTCATGAACACCCTTGACAATGGATCATAAAATGCATGCTATATAAATTAGGTATGAGGTGTATGAATGAATCTTTATCCATGAAAGAAAACAAGAGAAAATGAAGGGGTAATTAGGATTGAATTGGACACCTATGTGGTCTTCGAAATGAGAATAAGTTTTTTTCAAACTGCATGTTGGTTGAGATGTGATAGAAAATATTGTGACGTCTTAGGATTTTTGGATGGATTTAGTGGAGTCCAACTTTAAAATTAATTTTTAACTCAGGAGCACCCTTGATAACGAATCATGAAATGCATACTACGTAATTTAGGTATGAGGTGTATGAATGAATGAGATGAGTGATATGTTGTGTAATTTTTTATGTGATTTTTCACTTTTTTCTTAGATGAATGTATTTGAAGTTGCATGAATAGATTTATTTTTTGGATAATATGTGTTGTATGCAATACAAGATGTGATGTCATATGGAATATCATGATTGAATGACCTATTTTTTATTAATGAATGAATTAGAACATGAGTGTATGAATGAGTGAATGAATGAATGAATAAGTGAGTGGATGTATGTATAAATGAGTAATTGAATAAGTAAGTGTATGTATGAATGACATGTATTTTTATTTTTAAATGCATGTTGATGATTTTTTAATTTTTGAATGTATGAGTGAATGAATATTTGAAGGATGTAATTCTTTAGTACATGGATGAAGTATGTGATAATGCAAAATGCAAGTACCTTAGAGTAATGGATCCTATTTTGGATGTGGTTTAGCCATCACTAGAACATATGAAGTGTTATGATGGGTTGACATCTATCATATAGTTCGGGATAGCTAACCTAGGTTAAAAATAGGTTACCTAAGTTTTTATATAATGAAAATTACTCTTCGGACAATGGATCCTATCAATGGTACTTTATTTTGCATGCAGGTGAGATGTGTCTTTTATATAGGGATATCAATGTGCAATGATATCTAATATGATTAATGCTTGGGATCACTCTTAGATCACTTTATTTAAGGGAAGAAAGTCCCGATTTATGATGGGAAATATAAATGATGGGGAATAAAAATGAAGGCAGGCTTCTCGTGTTTTACATAAGGTTTATCCTACAAGGTTTTTGGAATTTCTAACGATCACAACCCTATGAAGAGGTACTAGGTCTTATTTAAAGTGAACTCGATAAAAGCCCTAGACTTCTAGGTTATCGGATCGCATCCAATCACGAAGAAAAAGAAATTGAGTATTGTAGGTTAGCAACGAAAGAGACTGGACCCTCTAGCGGTTAACTCACAATACCGAAAACGATCTATGTGGTCCATCATCCTAATACCATGTTTGACACTAGGCCAGAGTCGATAAAGTCGATGTGCCTTTTATCTCAAATCTTAATTTCTAATACTCGGGTTAAGGATATATGTGTCTGTAAAATCAAGTGTATTGTATAAGTGTGTGAGTAAACGTGCAAACCTTTTTAAAATATAAATTTCCCAATCCAAAATCTGCACAAAGGGTGAATAAATATGTAAAAAAATAATTATTGCACCAAAATATAAAAATAGATAAATATGTAAAAAAAATGCAAGGGAATTTAAATCCATGCAGGTAGCAACCTTAGGTCTGACTCTCTTAAAAACGCTTCAAGCGAAATTACTACTTGTTGCACCCAGATTTTTGATTACGTGGCCTTTCAGAGTCACCACTACGTTTTTTGTATTTAAAACGTAGAAAACTCTTTTTATGTCTTTGTTAGGATAAAATGTTGTTTTGAATAAGAATTATGAGGTTGGTAGTCAATTATGGATTAGGGAATGTATTAGCACTCAATCTGTACGTAATAAAATGGTATCATAGTTGATTGCATGGATTAAATACCCTTGATTTATTTTATAAAAATTAAATTTTTCAAACAAATATTTATTTTTTATTTTTGTGTGTTACAAGAATTAATCTTGCTCATACATATCACTATTTGCATTATAAAAATTAAGACTATACAGTTCTTGGTTAGAAAATGGTTTGATCGATAGATAAGTTTGATATTTTCTTATTTAATATTAAAAAATGTAAGAATTTTAGTTTAGTTAGGTAGAAACTAGAACCAATAGCACTAGTCATGTGTCATGTCCTCGCTTGAAGCATGAAAGAAGAGATGAAATGAATCACAATCGTACTATCAAATTCCAAAAAATATATTCTATTTTTTATATATAAAAGTGGAATTAATAGCAAAAGTTTAATGCTAGTCATACACCGCATTCTCACTTGGAGTAGAAAGGAAGAAAAGGCAATGGTCACAACCGTACCATCATATCTCGAAAAATATTTAGCAAAAAATAAACAAAAATAGATGATATAAAAATAACATAGTTGAGATACATATTATTTATATTCGTTAAAGGTTTGGAGTGAATAAGAAACTAATTTTTCGTTAAGGATCCAGCCAGCAATTATGGAGAAGTTATTTTTTCATTTAAGACTTGGTCATAACCTCATTCCCACATTTTGTTATTGTGTGTGGTAGAATAAGTAGCAGTTTCTTTTTTAAAACTTTCATGTAATGCATAATTCTTCATTTTCTTATCAGTGTAAAAAAACATAATAGTTACAAGCACTTGTAAAGGGCGAGTTTCTAGAGTTAGTAGAGATTTGATCCTTGAGAGAAGAGTGTGAAATATTGTAATCTGTTTGAAGCTTGGTCATAGTGAAATATTTGATCTATTGTCCGTGGATGTAGGATTTAATCTGAACCACGTTAATTTTATGTGTTCATTTATTTGTTGCATTCGATTTATAATTGTGAAGTTTGTAGTGGTCGAGTGTGGATTAATTCAGTGTTTAATCCTATCAAGTGGTGCCATCTGTGGGGAACAAGCTTGTTCTACATTTGAATCAATGCAATTAGGTTCGACATAGAGAAGCTTACTGAATCAAATGATTTCGGGCTCCGGAAGATAAAAATGCACGCGATCTTAGTTCAACAAGGTCTGGTAATGGCATTACTTGGAACAGAGAAATTTCCATCCAATGTTACTGATGTACAAAAGAATGAGATTATGAAGAAGGCTCATAACACCTTAATTCTATGTTTAGGTGATAAGTCGTTGCGTGAAGTGGCAAAGGAAACTACAGCAGCTGGCATTTGGTTAAAGCTGGATAGCCTGTATATGACTAAATCATTATCTAACAGATTGCTCATGAAGCAAAGGCTCTCTTCATAAAGGAGTCAGAGATCAACTTGAATAGTTCAACAAAATTGTTGATAATCTAGAAAGTGTTGAAGAGAAACCACTAGAGATGAAGATAAGGCAATCATATTGCTTAATTCTTTATCTAAGGAGTTTGATAATATGAAAGAAGCCATGGTGTTTGGCAAGGATCAGACTCTAACCAATGAGGAGGTTCAGAGTGCTATTAAAACAAAGGAACTGCATAAACAAACTAGGATGATACATGAATCACGTGGAGAAGGTCTTAACATCAAGTTTAAGAAGAAGTTTGATAAGATGAAGAACAAGAAGGAACAGTTCAAACCAATTACACAAAATCTAGCAAATAATGGTGTTGAAACTAGAAAGTGTCATCATTGTGACAAAGTTGGACAGCACAAGAAGGACTGCTTCATATGGAAGAAGAAGCAAGAGAAGAAAGCCGGTGACAGGCCTGGAAAAGGGACTGATTTCATAGGAAACATTGGTAATGACTCTAACAGTGCTAAAGTTCTGTCAATCACTAATAATGGCATCTCCAATTAGTGGATTTTGGACTCTGGTAGTGGAGGAGCAGGTATGCTTGGAAATGATGCATCATGCACAGTTCAGAGAATAGGTAATATCAAACTTAAACTTCATGATGGTTCTATCAAGTTGTTAACTGATGTGAGGTATATACTTGACTTGAAAAGAAATCTTATATCATTTGGTACATTGAAAAACAAAGGATATATGTTCAAGTCTGAGAATGGCATAATGTATGTGATAAAAGATAATGACATTGTTATGATAGATATCAAAAAGAACAACTTGTACTATCTGATCAGTGATATTGTTTGTGGTGATCTCAATGTTTCTAACTCTATTACTACATCTTTATGGCACAGGAGATTAGGTCATATAAGTGAAAAAGGCTTAGTAGAGTTAAAGAAGCAAAATCTACTAGGTGCTTGTGATCTTGAGAAATTATATGTATGTGAACCATGTGTGCTAGGAAAAGCTAAGAAGAATAGTTTTTCAACTGGAAAACATTGTACTACGTCTACTTTTGAGTATATACACTCTGATATATGGGGTCCTGCAAAGGAATCTTCTCATGGAGGAGGCAGGTATTTCATCACTTTCATTGATGACTATACTAGGAAGGTGTGGGTGTATATACTCAAAAAAAAATCAGATGCTCTAGAGAAGTTCAAAGAATGGTTCACTGAATTGGAAAATAAGACAGGAAAGTGCATTACGATGCTGAGAATTGATAATGCTCTAGAATATTTGTCTCCTGGATTTCAAATTTTTTGTAGAAAGAAAAGGATTATCAGGCACAGGACCGTACCAGGCACACCTCAACAGAATAGTCTAGAAGAAAGGATGAATAGAACCATTCTAGAAAAGGTCAGATGCATGTTGATTACTTCAGGTGTACCCAAAGGTTTCTAGGCAGAAGCAGTGGTGACTGTTTATCATGTAATAAACAAGAGTCTATCAACAACTATTGATTTAAAAACACCTTATGAGAAATGGTATGGAAGACTTGGTGACTACTCTGATTTGAAGGTGTTTGGTTGCATGACTTATGCTCATGTAAGACATGATAAGCTAGAATCAAGAGCTATGAAATGTATTTTCTTAGGGTATCCTCCTGGAGTGAAGGGATTCAAGTTATGGTGTATAGAACCTGGAAAGGAAAAAATCATTATTAGTATAAATGTAGTGTTCAGTGAAGAAAGGATGCCATATGTTGAAAAAGCTCAAGACATCAAGTACACTGAGAAGGAAACTACTGATCTAGACATGTAGTTTGAGGTGGAGCTTGAGAAGATGATTGACACATCATCTGAATCTGATAATCAAGATCAACAGCGAACAAATGAATCACCAACAAATTATAGTACTCCTCAAACTATAACTACACCAAAAAAGAAGTCTTATAGAAGAAGTGGTGGTGGCATTGTTCTAAGTGATGAGAGCTTAGAAGATTTCCAATTGGTGAGAGATAGAGCAAGGAGAATCAAGAAAATTAACACACCTGGTATATCACAGCTGGTGGCATTTGCTTTGAACACAACAGAGGAGGTGGAGTATGAAGAACCAAAGTCATACCTTGAAGCAATAAACTGTACTGAAAAGGACCTATGGATCATAGCCATGCAAGAAGAGTTGACATCTCTCAATGATAATAACACTTGGAGTTTGGTGCCTAGACTTACATCTCAAAAGATTATTAGTTGCAAGTGGATATTCAAGATAAAGTTAGAGGTCACTGAGAAGCAAGAACAATTCAGATATAAAGTCAGGTTGGTAGCTAGAGGGTTCACTCAAAGGGAGGGGGTTGATTAGAATGAGATCTTTTCACCTGTGGTGAAACACACCTCAATCAAAATCCTGCTTAGCATTATAGCACATCATGAATTAGAGCTTCAACAACTGGATGTAAAAACAACTTTCTTACATGGTGAATTGGAGGAGACTATCTATATGCAGCAACCAGAAGGCTTCATTATGCTAGGTGATGAAAATAAGGTAGGTCTGCTATAGAAATCCCTTTATGACCTTAAACAGAATCCTAGGCAGTGGTACAGGAGGTTCAATGAGTATATGATGTAAATTGGTTTTAAGAAATCTCTCTATGATAGTTATGTTTATTTCAAGATGCATTATGAGAAAGTACTTGTTTATTTACTATTATATATTGATGATATGTTGATTGCAAGTAGTAGTAAGCAAGTTATTAAAAATATTAAAATGTTTTGGCTTCTAATTTTGAGATGAAAGACCTGGGAGAAGCTAAGTGGATACTGGGATGGATATAGTAAGAAACAAGGTTCATGGTCATCTTTGGTTAAATCAAGAAAACTATATTAGGAAAGTATTAACTACATTCAATATGCATGAATCAACACTTGTACTCACACCTCTAGTTGCTCATTTCAAGCCCTCTGAGAAGCAAAGGCCAAATAGTCAGAGAGAGATTGACTATATGAGACATGTACCTTATGCAAATGCCATTGGAAGTATAATGTACATTATGGTATACAATAGGCATGACATTGCACATGCTATTAGTGTTGTGAGTAGGTACATGTCTTATCTAAGGAAACCTCATTGGGAAACTCTTAAGTGGATAAGGGGGTGCATGAATAGAAGTTCTGACACTGTGATAGTGTATGGAGGAAATTATAATAGCTCAGAAAAAGTGTTGATTGGATATGTAGACTCTAATTATGCTACAAATCTAGATAACAGAAAATCTCATACAGGTTATACATTTACTTTGTTTGGTTCAGTAAAAAGTTGGAAACCATGCCTACAATCTATAGTGTCTCTATCAACAACTAAATCAGAGTATATGGCAATAACTGAGGCTATAAAAGAAGGCATATGGTTGAAGGGTATCCTTGGACATTTTGGTGTTAACCTTGCTGATGTACCTATTTTTTGTGTGATGAGTGTGAAATTATGCTACATTTGCATTGCATTTAACTTGCATTTTAGGACATAATTAGGACCTTAGGATTGTTTTTAGCTTTTATTTCTCTTTGTTTGGGTTGAGCGGGTGTTTTTGGCAATGTTGTGCAGTTTGGATAGATTAAAGCCATAAATAGTAGAGATTGGGTGCAAGAAGATGAATTCAGTGTTGAGGCTATGCGAAGACCAATTGGAGGGCCAAAAGAAGTCATAGATGTTATATTATATTCCTATTTTTTAGATTTGTTTTGTTGGGCTTAGCCCAATATTTTGTAATTAGGATAAATAAGGATTATCCATCAAGGATGAAAACACTTTTATACTTTTAGACTTTACACTTTACATTACAATTCTCTATTTTAGAATTTGACATTCTCTTCTCCATCATGAGTGAGTAATTCCCTTTGTTTCTAGGATTGGGGCTATGCCCTTTTACATTTAATAAACACTTGTTCTTACTTCTATTTTATTGAGTGTTGTGATTTGAATCATTAAACTGAGCTTTATTCGTATGAGTTGTGTGACCAATAAATTATACCTCTTAGATACATTAGGGAAGGATTGAGAGGTGAACCCAACTATATGATCATTCAGTTATTCAAACTAGAATCCTAATTCACGATAGTAGTATTACGATTCTCAGAGGTTTTTGGAATTCACCTTGGATTGCTACGAAGTGATTGGATAGAAAGATCCAAGTAAAGAATTTGATTGATAACCGTACCACAAGAGTATGTGTGACTTTAATTGAGTACATGTGTCGAAGCTCGAGAGAGGATGACACATATCAGAGAGCAATTCACCCTCACAACTTAAAGTTCGTGAAAATGAGCAAAACAAGGATTTGCGAGTGTAAATGCGGTAACCCTTATCCTAGGAACTCTTCCTAAATTAGATTTCAATCCCTTTTTACTATTTTCATAATTATTCTTGTCAATTGTTCTAAATTCACTTTTAGTTCCTATTTGAGTTAAGGATAAATTAATTTTTATAATCAAAGGAGTTTTCCATTCCTCGTGGGATCTATATTTTATTACTTGACGATATAATCGTGCACTTGTGATTTGCCCTATCAAGTTTTTGGCGCCACTGTCAGGGACTGTGTCAAAGTGCTCTACATTTTGTTAAGCATCAAGTGTTCCATGAGAGATCTAAACACATTGATGTGAAACTGCATTTTGTAAGAGATGTGGTTGAGAAAGGAGAAATCAACATGAAGAAACTTTTTACAACTGAGAATGTTGCAGACATGCTTACAAAGGTGTTGCCTTCTGAGAAGTTCTACTACTGTTTAGAACTTCTAGGTCTTAGAGGCATGTAAGGTGTTTTGTTTAACAGTATAAATATTAAGTTTGAAAGGTTGTGGTAAAAGGCAGTGTTTGACAAAGATCAATGGTGAAGATTTCACTTTGCTAATTGAGTTTCTCTTCAAGGTGGAGATTGTGAAAGTTTTGGGGTGAATAAGAAACTAATTTGTGGTTAAGGATCCAGCCTGCAATTATGGAGAAGTTATTTTTTAGTTAAGACTTGGTCATAACTTCATTCCCACGTTTTGTTGTTGAGTGTGGCAGAATAAGTAGCATTTTCTTTTTTAAAACTTCCATGTAATGTATAATTCTTCATTTTCTTGAGAGAGTTAGTAGAGGGTGAGTTTCTAGAGTTAGTAGATATTTGATCCTTGAGAGAAGAGTGTAAAATATTGTAATCTGTTTGAAGCTTGGTCATAGTGAAATATTTGATATGTTGTGTATAAATGTAGGATTTAATGTGAACCACGTTAATTTTTTGTGTTTATTTATTTGTTGCATTCGATTTATAATTGTGAAGCTTGTAGTGGTCAAGTCTGCATTAATTCAGTGTTTAATCCTATCAACATTGACAAGTTGAAATTAATATTGTAAGTAAATGATAAATATAATATTTTATATTAGCATGTTCATAGTTATTGTCATGTCTGTTAATCCACTTTTCTATCGTTTGTAACATGTAGTTTATATGTTATAAATGATAAATATAGTATTTTTGTGTTATATATTTGTAATTTGTAGTTTAATTTATTCAATTGGTGTGATGTTCAACTTTTTTTAATATACTTTCAAAATAAAAAGATAATGTTAGTAAAATAACAAGATAATATTATATGGTTTTTGTAGAAATAAGAATATAATTAAGACAAAATAAGAAATCACAAATTACACTAAGGTGGGTGGTTATTTTGTGTTTTCCTTTTATCAATAGTATATATTTATATATATATATATATATATTTATCGGAAGGGGAAAAGTGGCACAGAGAGGCATTGCACTTGTAACGTGAACAAATTGAGGTTCTTTGTTAACTCCCTTATTTATAATACCAACAATGATTTAAGGTACAATTAGATTTTTAATAAGATTAATTGGTCAATAATTTGATTTGTGTGATCAATATTTGTTGGAAAAGACAATCATATATTCCAAAATGGATTAGTTTCTTATCATAAATTTGTGGGATATTATTGGTAGTTTAAAAAAAAAACTATCATATTTATAGTGGGAATTGACACATTTCTACTTTAAAAGAAACCTCATATTTAATCCCATCAAAGAAAAAACATTCTCTCATCAAATCAAATGAAATTTTTATTTTTGTATCATTATTACCCTATAAATTTAAAAATCCAAATATGATATTTTGGGTCCCATGACACCTTAGAAATGTCACTTTTGCTCTAAAAATAGCCCAATAATTTTTATAAAGCCAAAAAAATTATAGTAATACCCCTTAATTGAGTAAAATAATCATTTTTACCTTATAAAAATTAAAATTAGCCTAAAAACTCATTTTAAGCACAAATTCCTTCAAATTTTTTTAAACCCAAAAAATAATGTATTTCCTCGCATGTTCTAATAATTGTTTTATTTTTTATGAGTTGTACAAAATTATTTTATATGACATTTTTACTTTTATTAAGGGAAATTTGGACATGTGATTTTTAAAATTGTTTCATTCCCTAATAAGTGATCATTAAGTCACATAAAATCTCTTATTATTTTTTAAAAATAAAATAAAAATTGGTGGGGATAAATTATTTTGAAATAGCATCCACCATTATTGATCCAATTAGGTGAACTTTAAATATTTTTTAGTTTTATTTATAGAGAGAATCAAAATTTGGAAAGGGGTTAATTTTGAGGTTGTATCTAACCACTTAAGACAACTAAATCCTATTTTTGTATATGAGTCAGAAATATTATATTATATTTTCCCTAAAATTGAAATATTTCCTTTATTATTAGTTTTTAAACAAATTTGATAAAAAAAATTTTATCACATTTATTATATATTTTTCGTTTTTATCATATAAAAAAATTGTCATTTTGCCCTTTTTGGGTCTAAGAAAATTGGATATTTACATTGAGGAACTTAAGTATTATTTCACCCATACAATTTATTATATAGAGAAATATCTTTACAAAAGATAAAATAACAATAAAATGAATAATAACTTAATAGAAAATAAAAGTACAATATAAAGTAATGATAATCTAGATAAGATAATATTCTAAAATTACAATACAAATTCTAAATAAAATAATATTCTAAAACTACATTACAAATTCTAAATAAGATAATATTCTATTAAAAGAAACATCAAATGACAATTTCTTTTATTTTACATAATCCCTTTTGTGTACACAATCAACAAGATTAATTTTTTTGGGTACTATTATTGTATGTTTCACTTCTATGAATAAGAAACTAATCATTTTCAAGTATATGATTGCTCATCTTAACTAAGTGTCGCTCTAAGAAATCGACCAGATTAGTTGAGATTAGTTGCATACGAGTAGCTATGCCTTCAACAACTCAATCATAATATGATGGGGGATGACCATACAATGGAAAATCAGACAATTGATTTGGATTCATAGGAGAAGAATCGGTAGCAAATGTTTTCCTCTCGGTGTTACCACTAAGGGAAGTGTTGCTACTATTAATGACACTACTCCACAGAGACGAATCATAAGTAATATTATTAGTATTATTGATGAAGTAGTTCTGAGGGTAATCACTAAGAGAAGCAACACTATAATCGTTATTGCTGATATGTGATGGAATATTATTTAAACCTTGTTGTGGCATATAAAGAGATTGTACCTCCTTTTCTATACCACCCATTTGGTAGAATGGTGATGGTCGATTTTGATATTGGGATGAAAAAGAACCAACATTTAAACCAGATGCAAGACCATAATTGGTAGATAAGTACCCATTACCACCTTGATAAAAGGGATCAACAAAAGATTGCATCATGAGATAAGGGTCTTTTTGTTGAGTTTGGACAACCACCCCATTTGATAGTGGTGGTAGTGGTGGTTGTTGTGGCCGAGATGATGAAGAAATTTCTGCATTCTTCTGCTTATGAGACCTACCACCAATAGGTATATTCCTCAAGGCTCCACCATGGGTCCAATTCCTTCTACAATCTTTGCAGAAGTAACGAGGTTGTGTTAAGCTATGGTTGTTGTAATAGCAAAACTTGGTGTTTAAAGACATGCAACGAGGACATGGAAGATGCTGATGTCGTTGTTGTTGCTTATTCATGTTTCTTTCTCCACCACCTTCTTGCTCCATTTCTTATGTAACTTTTTAGTGTGTACCTTATGCTATTATGCTATTATGTATTTATAAATAAATAATATGTAATGGTTGGTGGTGGGGCTTTAGAAAATGGATGAGCATGCAGTTCATAAGGAAAGCTAGTTTGGGTTTCAGATTTAGTTATTTGAGTGCTACGTGTTTGTGAAACATATGTGAGAATCTAGGATCATGAAAATCACGACCAACATGATATTGGTTGCATTTTTTTTCACCTACCCACAACAAAACAAAATAGATAAAGCAAGAATCATTATCCCTCTAAAAAAACTATGCAAATTTTAATCACATTATCTTCATTTGCATATATGTTTTAGTAAATATTAATTGAATTAGATTACATTAAATGTCATTGGATTCTTGCTATAAAGTATTAAACATACATATGAAACATAAAATATAAAAAAATTAAAATATAAATAAGGTTTTGAATACATTAAATATAAATTGATACTAAAGTTGATTATGTTATGTTTTTTAACCTGGATCTGATTTTAGACCTAGAGTTAACTCAACCTCAAATATGTATCAGACTAGCTTTCGAACTTAAACTTAACTCTATATCCGATTAAATATAATATATTCTTATTTTAGATAAAAATTTCTTAATATTACTTATTATTATAGATATGTAATTTGACATATCAAAATACAGACATATAGATATTTAGTTAATAATTTACATATATGTATATATGATGAATTAATTACATAATAAATTATATATGAAATGATATGTGTGGCAATAAATCTTTTGTATAACAGTATCCTAAATAACTAGAAAAAAAAATTGAAAAAATATGATTAAAAATATGAAATTATATTAATAAATAGGTTGTCACAATTTGTCATTGCAGTGTACGTAATTAAAAGACATATATAAACATAAGTAATGATTGACAATAAGACGAGTCCAACCTAGTTATATTCGTTCCTTACTTGACCCTAAATATTGATCAAATCTATTTTTTAAACTTGAATAATATCGTAGACCTGATGAAACCCAATCATACCTAAGTCCAATCATGGCTAAGTAAACCTGGTGAGCTGGTAGAGTTGAGTCTACTCACCCATAGCTTGTGTACAATTGGGAAATCAAACCTAGGAAGTTCTTCTAGAAAATGATACCAATATATTTTTATATTTTTGGAAAATGACTTTTCAATTAATTTATTTGTTTTAAGTGTTTTGAAAAAGAAAAAAATCCAACAAGATATATTTATCAACAGAATGACGGCACTTTCCACAAAGAAGCTAAGATTACCAAACATAGCATGTGTCCACATGATAGTCTCTAACACGTTTAAAAATATTGATTTTCATCAAGAATATTCCACGATTCTTTAAATATTGTTATAGTTAATCATGTGCCCGCTACATCGAGGTATAATAAGTGGTTTTGTGTTGGCTGGAAGCTCGAGAAACTTATTTACTTTGAATATTTGGGTTTAGTTCCCATCCCTTCTACCTTAATGGGTAGGTCTGAATTCTACAACAGATCCTCCTAATAGGTAATAAGATTTAAAATGAGATTCTAATCAAGCTTACCTAAATGGATTGGATCCACCTCAGAGTTAGTTTGGGAGTTGGATTTTAGAGGGGAAGAAAAGGAAAGGGAAGGCTTGAGAGTCTTCTCACAAGTGTATTTCATAGCTCCCAAGGCTTCCATTTTCCTTCCTTCCCCTCCAAAATCCAACTCCCAAACTAAGCCTAAGAGGCCCAATAGGGCATCACCAAGATATATATTTTATAAGTTTTAATTTATTTAATTCAAAACTAATAAAAAAAATATCACTCTTAAATTTTTGTCTACCACACTTCAGAATCTAGACACAGATACTAGAGATGATCTAAACCACATCAAATCAGGTTATTTGATCTTTTTGCTAAAGGAAAAGGTAAAAACTAACTTCCTAACTTAAAATGAAAGATAGATAAAAATTTATTATCTCAAATTATTTTTCATAATTAACATGTATTAATGATACTGAGATAAAAATAATAATAATAAATATTTAAAAAAATTGTTAACATGTTATATTTTTATTACCTTGGATATATACAACATTTAGGATAAGATTTTTTTTTTTAAAAAAAGACAACTCTCTTATCTTTTTTTAGGAAAAAGACAACTCACCATTTGTCTAGGTAACTATAAGAACTTTGGTCCATGTAGTACTTACATCCTATAAGTAGGATTGTTGTCAACCTTCTCCCTTTTCTCTATACTTGTACTCATTTGTATTGTATTGTGTATTCTATTTTTTGGATGGAAAAAAAGGAAAATGAAGAATTTAGAGTTATGATAACATACACATATGATATGACTTATGATCTTTCTTTCCCTTTCAAAAATCAACTCACAAATGGATTTTTAATCACTTCTCTCTAAGTTTCAAGAGTTTACTAGGCATGGTGTCTATGGTGGTTTCACTGCTTTAAAGTTGCAGAAGAAGAAGGGTTTTCATAGATTGTTTTTTAGTTAGATCAATTAGTTAAAAAACATTATTATCACAGAGGCTAGAAATGCTTCAAAGTTGATTATCCTTTTCACGATAATTTTGGAATATTGTTGGAGATGGAAATGGAGTAGAAGGTGTTTGAGAAACTTAGGTGAGGGTTGAAGATGAAGGGTGGGGTAGTTTTAGAAGTTATGATACAAAACTTATAAAACAAAATAGTGGGAGTAAAGTTGTTATAAAAACCGTTTCGTGGTAGTCGGTTCAACCAGTAAACCAATCATAATACTAGTACGATATAACAATTATATCGGTCATGCAATTATATCAGTCAAAAACCAACCAAAATTGGTCATATCAGTCGGTTTTCAATTGTGTCATACCGATCATATTAGTCAGTTTCATTTAAAATTAATTTTTAATAAAAATGACTTATTTTTACCAAAATATTGATATGAGATCAAACACACAACTAATACATTTTTATACTTCTATAACACGGTTTCTCATCAAGTGATATATTTTTTATTTTAACAAATTGTATAGATAAAAGTTGTTATTGTTTTCTTTATTAATTTTCAACATTAATGTTAATATAAAATATATGTATATATAACTTTATCATATACAATTTAATCATGAACTATCGATTGAACCACTATATCAGTATCCTAACTAATTCAATAATTGATACGATATTAATAACATTGAGTGTAATCAAGTAAATAATAGGTTATAAAGTAGATTTGCCATCAAAATTTAAAGTTAGAAAAAGAATGTATACATCATTCATCATTCACTATTAATGTTTAATTATTATTGATTTTTCAAAATAATATATTGATTTTGTATAAATTTTTAGGCAACATATATACTACACTTTTAAAGTCATTGTCAAAACATCATAGAAATAAATGACTATTATTTTTTAGTATTAGTATCATTTATTCTATAAAGTAAGTAATTAATCATTTTTTTGGAAGTTTCTACCTATCCCTTTATTACCTTATACAAGTAAACGAAGACTGGTAGACTAAATGATTATTTAAAGTTAATATCATTTCTCTTTCCAAAAACAATCATTAGAGATTATTATCTGTGTGATACAAAATTCTCTAAGCCATTTGTTTAATAAAGGTCAAAATTATTGCATAATACTGATCCCAACTTGTGTTCATGGCCTCAAGGGAAATGTGGGGAGCAAGGATGTGCATAATGTTCTCAGCATCACAAGCAAGAATGACAAAAAATAATAAAAGAATTTTATAAACAATAATGTTTTACATGAATGGAGGAGTATAAGAATAATGAGATTGGTTTGATACAATTTTATCAACACTGGTTCTAAGAACTTATCCCCTAACACACATTATCAAACCCACATCTCTTTACAATGTCAGCTACAGAGATAGTTAGGACTAACAGGATATTGATACAATATATGCTCTTAACTTCCACTGTAACAATATGCTGCAAAGGGTTTGGTTTAACCTTGCTTCTGCTTCTTTCCACCGGCCAAAATGCGCTGGATTTGAAGCCCTCGGCTGAAGGCTTGGTTGAATAGAAGCCGAGTTTGGAATTCTGACACAAATGGGAACCAAGCCAGGATGGCTACTGGTGCAAAGATTGTTACTCCCATCAGGTATTCATAGCCCCTTCCTAATGCTTTGACAGACCCCCACATTCCAACTGCCTTCACAACTGGCTTGCATGCTTGTGCTATCTGCGCAGATTATACCGTGATATCAATCAGAAATAAGTTATTTTACATTCTCTGTAGAAATGATTATCACTCGTTCACTCGTAATCTGATATTTAGAGAGTATGACGATTAATAAAATTAGAAATTTCCATGATAAGTAAACCATAGTTACATGGTACGCAGAATTCAGTACGGGCTATGTAAACTAAACGAGGGAACTATGTAAGTTGTAACTATGGAGTAAACCATGCAAGTTGAATTAGCGACATTATACAAAGCAAGAGGAAGAAGCATCATTTTTCAGTCCAACATTCCCCTCTGCTTCTGGAACTATGCCATATCTTATGCCACTCACTTAATCAATAGGCAGCCCACCAAATTCTTGGCAAATAAATCACCCTATGAGATTATGCACAAATCTTTGCCTGACATATCCCACATCAAAGTCTTTGGTAGTCTATGCTTTGCCACTACTCTTATTTCCCATAGACAAAAGTTAGATCCTAGATCTAGAAGATGTGTATTCTTAGGAGTTCAAAATGGCACAAAAGGTTACATCCTTCTAGACCATCATACTAATGAAGTCTTCATATCAAGGAATGTAGAATTCCATGAACACCTATTTCCATTCTCTAACTCACCAAACAGGAGTAATCAACACCAGAACACTCAATTACAAAACAATTCTGTTACCCTTGACCCTTTTACATATCACACAGAAGACAATCAAATTCCATCTTCCACCAACACCAATAACAATAGATCAACTATGCCATCCAGCAACAATAATCCTATAGGTGAGAACCATATTATCCACAATTCTACACTTCCTATAACAGAAAATGTTACTCATAACCTTAGCCTTGACAACCTTGCTGATATGCATATGTCTAACAACAATGATCCTACATATGAGAACCCTACTATCCAAAGTCCAACACATCTCCCAACAGAAACTATTCCCCATAATCCTCCAATAGACCAACCCTTAAGACATTCCCTTAGGACTCACAATCCTCCTAAATACCTCCAAGACTACCACTGCACTCTCTTCTCTGGCTCCACACCTTATGATTCTCCATCCATCAAATACCCTATTTCAAATCATCTCACATACAATTACTTATCCTCTGCACAAAAACACTACTCTCTTTCCATTTCCACTGCTTTCACACCTACTCACTACAAGGATGCCATCTTACACCAATGTTGGAAAGATGCTATTCAAAATGAACTTCATGCCCTACAACAAAGTAATACTTGGATCATTACTGATCTTCCCCCCAACAAAAGAGCAATAGGTTGTAAATGGGTGTTTAAAACTAAACACAAAGCTGATGGGACTATAGAAAGACACAAAGCAAGATTAGTTGCTAAAGGTTTTAGCCAAATAGAAGGAGTTGATTACCTAGACACATTTAGTCTTGTCATTAAGATGACCACCATTAGAGTCTTAATTTCTCTAGCAGCCACCTATAATTGGCATATGCATCAGCTAGATGTTAACACTGCTTTTCTCCATGGTGACCTTAAAGAGGTGGTCTACATGAAAATCCCTCCTGGATTACAGGTTAGGAACCCCTCCTCTGTATGCAAATTACAAAAATCATTATATGGCCTCAAGCAATCTAGTAGGCAATGGCATGAGAAACTAACTAAAGTTCTCACCACATCTGGTTACCAGAAATCCAATGCTGATCACTCCCTATTTACTAAAAATCAAAGCTCTGGTTTCACTAGTATTCTAGTTTATGTAGATGATTTGGTCCTAATAGGGAATGACTTAACTGAAATCCAAATTACCAAGCAAATCCTTCATGACAAATTTAGCATCAAAGACTTAGGCATCCTCAAATTTTTCTTAGGCATTGAAATAGCCAGATCTAGACATGGCATAGCCCTTTACCAACGAAAGTATGTCCTTGATCTCTTAACTGAAACTGGAATGCTTGGATGCAAACCGTGTTCCACACCTATGGAGTATCACAACAAACTCCATAGCTCCTCTGGTTCCACCTTACCAGATGCCACTCCTTACAGACAATTAATTGGCAAACTCATATACCTTACTAATACCAGGCCAGATTTATGTTATGTTGTTGGCCACTTGAGTCAGTTCCTCTCTGCTCCCACTGACCAACACAAACAAGCTGCCTATAGGATCTTACGTTACCTTAAATCTAATCCTGGTTTAGGTGTTCTTTTCAATAGCAACAATGATACCAGCCTTAAAGGCTACTCTGATTCTGACTGGGGTGCTTGTTTAGACACTAGGAAATCTGTGACTGGTTGGTGTTTCTTCTTGGGAACATCTCTTATATCTTGGAAAAGCAAGAAACAAAACACCGTTTCTAAATCCTCTGCTGAAGCAGAATATAGGGCATTAGCCATGGCTTCTTGTGAAGCTTCCATTTTCCTTCCTTCCCCTCCAAAATCCAACTCCCAAACTAAGCCTAAGAGGCCCAATAGGGCATCACCAAGATATATATTTTATAAGTTTTAATTTATTTAATTCAAAACTAATAAAAAAAATATCACTCTTAAATTTTTGTCTACCACACTTCAGAATCTAGACACAGATACTAGAGATGATCTAAACCACATCAAATCAGGTTATTTGATCTTTTTGCTAAAGGAAAAGGTAAAAACTAACTTCCTAACTTAAAATGAAAGATAGATAAAAATTTATTATCTCAAATTATTTTTCATAATTAACATGTATTAATGATACTGAGATAAAAATAATAATAATAAATATTTAAAAAAATTGTTAACATGTTATATTTTTATTACCTTGGATATATACAACATTTAGGATAAGATTTTTTTTTTTAAAAAAAGACAACTCTCTTATCTTTTTTTAGGAAAAAGACAACTCACCATTTGTCTAGGTAACTATAAGAACTTTGGTCCATGTAGTACTTACATCCTATAAGTAGGACTGTTGTCAACCTTCTCCCTTTTCTCTATACTTGTACTCATTTGTATTGTATTGTGTATTCTATTTTTTGGATGGAAAAAAAGGAAAATGAAGAATTTAGAGTTATGATAACATACACATATGATATGACTTATGATCTTTCTTTCCCTTTCAAAAATCAACTCACAAATGGATTTTTAATCACTTCTCTCTAAGTTTCAAGAGTTTACTAGGCATGGTGTCTATGGTGGTTTCACTGCTTTAAAGTTGCAGAAGAAGAAGGGTTTTCATAGATTGTTTTTTAGTTAGATCAATTAGTTAAAAAACATTATTATCACAGAGGCTAGAAATGCTTCAAAGTTGATTATCCTTTTCACGATAATTTTGGAATATTGTTGGAGATGGAAATGGAGTAGAAGGTGTTTGAGAAACTTAGGTGAGGGTTGAAGATGAAGGGTGGGGTAGTTTTAGAAGTTATGATACAAAACTTATAAAACAAAATAGTGGGAGTAAAGTTGTTATAAAAACCGTTTCGTGGTAGTCGGTTCAACCAGTAAACCAATCATAATACTAGTACGATATAACAATTATATCGGTCATGCAATTATATCAGTCAAAAACCAACCAAAATTGGTCATATCAGTCGGTTTTCAATTGTGTCATACCGATCATATTAGTCAGTTTCATTTAAAATTAATTTTTAATAAAAATGACTTATTTTTACCAAAATATTGATATGAGATCAAACACACAACTAATACATTTTTATACTTCTATAACACGGTTTCTCATCAAGTGATATATTTTTTATTTTAACAAATTGTATAGATAAAAGTTGTTATTGTTTTCTTTATTAATTTTCAACATTAATGTTAATATAAAATATATGTATATATAACTTTATCATATACAATTTAATCATGAACTATCGATTGAACCACTATATCAGTATCCTAACTAATTCAATAATTGATACGATATTAATAACATTGAGTGTAATCAAGTAAATAATAGGTTATAAAGTAGATTTGCCATCAAAATTTAAAGTTAGAAAAAGAATGTATACATCATTCATCATTCACTATTAATGTTTAATTATTATTGATTTTTCAAAATAATATATTGATTTTGTATAAATTTTTAGGCAACATATATACTACACTTTTAAAGTCATTGTCAAAACATCATAGAAATAAATGACTATTATTTTTTAGTATTAGTATCATTTATTCTATAAAGTAAGTAATTAATCATTTTTTTGGAAGTTTCTACCTATCCCTTTATTACCTTATACAAGTAAACGAAGACTGGTAGACTAAATGATTATTTAAAGTTAATATCATTTCTCTTTCCAAAAACAATCATTAGAGATTATTATCTGTGTGATACAAAATTCTCTAAGCCATTTGTTTAATAAAGGTCAAAATTATTGCATAATACTGATCCCAACTTGTGTTCATGGCCTCAAGGGAAATGTGGGGAGCAAGGATGTGCATAATGTTCTCAGCATCACAAGCAAGAATGACAAAAAATAATAAAAGAATTTTATAAACAATAATGTTTTACATGAATGGAGGAGTATAAGAATAATGAGATTGGTTTGATACAATTTTATCAACACTGGTTCTAAGAACTTATCCCCTAACACACATTATCAAACCCACATCTCTTTACAATGTCAGCTACAGAGATAGTTAGGACTAACAGGATATTGATACAATATATGCTCTTAACTTCCACTGTAACAATATGCTGCAAAGGGTTTGGTTTAACCTTGCTTCTGCTTCTTTCCACCGGCCAAAATGCGCTGGATTTGAAGCCCTCGGCTGAAGGCTTGGTTGAATAGAAGCCGAGTTTGGAATTCTGACACAAATGGGAACCAAGCCAGGATGGCTACTGGTGCAAAGATTGTTACTCCCATCAGGTATTCATAGCCCCTTCCTAATGCTTTGACAGACCCCCACATTCCAACTGCCTTCACAACTGGCTTGCATGCTTGTGCTATCTGCGCAGATTATACCGTGATATCAATCAGAAATAAGTTATTTTACATTCTCTGTAGAAATGATTATCACTCGTTCACTCGTAATCTGATATTTAGAGAGTATGACGATTAATAAAATTAGAAATTTCCATGATAAGTAAACCATAGTTACATGGTACGCAGAATTCAGTACGGGCTATGTAAACTAAACGAGGGAACTATGTAAGTTGTAACTATGGAGTAAACCATGCAAGTTGAATTAGCGACATTATACAAAGCAAGAATGATTAGGCCTGAAGGTTATGACTATTGACTACTGAAAATGTACCAAGATAATAGGTGAAGGACCTAACATGCTGTTAGGATACAATTAAAGTCAAGTTTATCTTCGGCACGATCGAATGAGACAAATTATCCATCAAAACAAGAGCTAGTAACTACTAAACAAGTACCTGTAGAATTGCCCATCCTGTTGGCAAAAATGCTAGGAGGCTCACAAAGATGTCTCCAATTGTGAGACTAAGCAGAGTAAACATTAAGGCAAGTGCAACAATGGCTCCGATAAACAGAAACAATTTGAGAAGACGAAACATCAACTGGAAATCTGCACTGAACCTCTTTCTACCCAAGGACACAACCTGCAGTTTCAGATTCAACCAATTCATAGAATCATTATCAAGCTCAAGCAGAGAAAGTTTTATTAAGAATGAACTCTTGTATCACCGAATACCAACCTTCAAGATAATCATGACAGCTAATATCACTATCCAGGACAGAGCATAAACCTGGAGAGAAAATGCAAGTCAGTAAAGTTATGTTTCTATATAGTCTCATTTCTGTTATTTCTTCGGGTTTTTCTACCTTGGTTTTTTTCGGGATGAAAGGACTAAATTCTCCTATATACAAAAAACTACTTCGTATGAATCACTCTGTTAGAAACACTTACTCCCTCCCAATTATCCTTGATGATCTCTGATGATTGGACTGTTGGGTTTTTCTTTTATATCAATATGATCATTCCGGCGTATTAACATCAATCTCATATTATACCGACTTATAGTCCTAATTAGATAAAGGGATAAATCAGGGAATATAAATAGGAAACTGAGGGATTATCTCAAATACTCTAATGTATACAAAGATACGATGATGTTTTCCAAGCATACATGAAAACATGAAACAGAATTAAATTAGCATGCATAATTACCAGGATGCTCTTGTCACCTCTGGCTATATGGAGATGATACACAATCCCGTACTGATAGATAAAGAAACGTAACACAAGAATAACCTCACAAACCCGTCCAATAAACCCAGTGTGCTGCAGGTGCTCCTGTTCCTCATCCCACCATGACTCCCAACTCTTGATTGAAGGAACACCAATACCACCTCGGTTACTTATCCATTTTTTCCAGTCATCCCAGTCCTCAACTATCTTCTGCCACTCAAATCCGGATGGATTAAAGATGAAGGGAGAAAACAGCCACGAAAAAATCATAAACCACATTGACAACGAGAGAAGGATATATGATGTTGAATTAACTGTTGACACTCCATAGATCGAATAACATATGAGCAAGATTAAGAGCTCAATCCCTTTTACAAAGTGACTCCTAGAGAACATCCTGTAATTTTCAGCAAACTTCTCATGGCGAACGACAAAACCACGCCCAGTGGCTCTATACTTTGCACCTCCATGAAGGAGAGTGCGCCCGAAATAGTGCATTTTGGTCCCTAGTGAGAAAGTGAAGAAAACAGGTGCTAATTGCAACTGCAATATTATGAAGTCACCTAAAGCACTTCTGAAGCCTCTCTCCAATCCAATTTCCATGATCATGGGCAAAGTCATTAAAAGTCCTATTTGGACAAGGGATTGTGAAGCCATTGCTGCCTGTAGTGCATCATTTCCCGCTGTCCTAGCTGACCTGATGATTGATCTCTCAAGTCCACTCAATGACAGGTAAAGTCTGCCATATAGGAATGCATAAACCGTGAGCGCCACAATCTGTGAAGCAGAAGAAGAAAGAGTTATTGCTATATCCAGGAGTAAAACTTCAAAAAAGAAACAATCAAATTTAGACATATATATATATTTAACCACAATCTATATTTCTTATCCTTCAATCTTACTGGGAATCTGGGATTGATTTGTTTTTTCAAATACACCATAGTCTAATTTTACTAACAAAAATGATGAGAAACAAACAAATTGATTGCATTTTTATGAAACAAGGATAACCATTACCATTGAGTTGATATAAAATCCAATGGTGGTAAAATAAAACGATAACATGCGGAAAAAGTCAAAACGATGCCCCAGCCGGTAGATATCCCTGCTTAGTATCTGCTCTCCATTACCACAGGCCACTTTTGCTTCGAAAAGTGAGATTTGATTGAGCCCAACATCTCTACCCTTTCCAACTTGGATGTATTCATGATGAGTAACATTCCCACGTCTTAGTGTCGAGTTAAACCCTGTATAGGAGAAGGCATATGACTCGAGAAAAAATATCAAACATCACTACAAAGAAATATGTTTCAAGAATGTTACCTGCAAAAATATCCTCACTGAGATTGATGCCGCGAGAAGCCTTGCTCATTCCTCCACGCGTAATGTGGAAAATTCTATCAAAAACATCTGGATGACCATAGTGGAATCGCACCCTTGGAGAAGGCGGAAAATTCATCAATAAGCAAAACTCAGATTAGTATCATTTCAATAATATGTTAAACTTTGGAAGTAATTTTATATGTATTGGAAGTATTTCACTTTTAAACTAAAATGGCTTCTTTAACTTTGGATGAGTTCTTGTTTTAGTCACTTGAACTTATGGAAGTTCATGATTTATCACAGATGTTAAACATGTACATTATAAGCATCACTAGAGAAAAACTTACTTCAGAGGTCTTGCAAGAACTCTTTGACCAATTGTAACAAAGCTTGTCTCTTGATTTGACATAAACCAACCCAAGGAAGAAACACTGTAGCAAGTGACATAATTAAGTGATAATGGATCTCAGCATGACAAAGTGTAAAATGCATGAGGAATAAAATTATCGACCTGCCAGTAAAGATATGCTCACGAACACCTAATATGGTTGGTGGCCGCACCCCGTGATCCTCATTAAATTCTTCCAGAAGGTTGCGCATTTTGAACGCTTCTTCCAAGTAATTATCCTAGAAGATATTTGCAAATATAATATAACATCTTAATAGGCACTGAAACCCAGTTTCAAGCTGTTAATGTTTCAAAGTTTATCATGTTTTTACCTGGTTCATATCAATAGTCTGAAGAGCTTCCCCTCTAGTAAAAATGATGGCATGATTTTGATTTTCAGGCTTCCCTTCTCCTAACTTTACTGGACCGGGAAGTTTTATTCGATATATTTCCTACATAGAAACAAAAAAAATCTTAAGTTCTACTGTAACAATGAGGAAAATAATTTATTTTCTCACATCAATATGCATTTACTTGATCGAGATTGTCCACAGCTTTGATCAGTACAGAATAGTAAACTTTCTGTACTTTTCCGCCTTCTCTTTCTTCAACTTCATCAATATATGCCACACGGAGCGCGGGATTGCTACAAATGAAGAGCCAGAAATTACATTCTTGAATGAAGTGCATTTCAGGAACTAAAGCCAAATATATTGTACTTGGACAGAGTTTAATTTATCGATTGAAGAGAACATACTTAACCATCAAATTCAGGATGTCTGTTGCACGGCGGTCTCCGCTACGCTTCTGATTCCCGTAGTTCTGACAGGTGGCGATGTATGTGAATTTCATGTCAGATACAGCCTCTAAAGTTGCATACAGGGATCTCTTACTTTGTTTTTCTTCCTCAGATGGAATAGTTATAGCTTTATAGCCATCAAGTATCTCTGCACAAAAGATAGCAGCAAACCACACAATTATCTTGGCTGAAAACGACTCTTTTTTATATTACCATGAAGATGTGAAAAGTCTCTTCTTTTATTTTATTATTACAATTCATAGTGAATTGCATACAAGTAAAATTAAGTGTAGATATGAAAATGCTAAGGTCCACGATTTGATAAAAGTATAATTCATATGCCTGCCAAAGTATCAACTAGATTTAGGCGAATAGCTCAGAATAAAAGAAAAACCTTACCCTTATCATTAGCCATATCAAGAAAAGCCTGGAGCTTAAGAGCCCTCCTGTAGTACATCATTCCCCTAACTGCGGTAATTTATTAGTACAAGAGGAAAGCAGAAATGGCCGAATTAACGTGCATATAATAGGAAGTCGCCGTTTACCTGTCCTGGAAAGAGTTTGTCCTCGCAATGAGGCCCAATGACGAAGCTGCAATATATTCTCCTCATTCTCCCATACCTCACTTTCTTTCTTACAATCAAGTCGCTCTATAAAGTTGGTCCACTCATCTGGTAAAAATATTATATTTTAGTCGGTCCTCTCTCTATTAACAAAATACATTCAAGCTATACAGTATTACTTATTACAAACCAGGGAAGATTTTTTGCAGGTAATATATGATCGATACACCATCTTCGTTTTCAACCTCAAGGTCATTCTTAGAATAGACAGTCTCTTCACTGTAGTATGGAGTTAGGACACTGCATATAAGAAGCGAAATATTATATATAAGCACTAGACAGATTCAGAATACATCAGATTTCAACTATTATACATAACAAATTTCTTTAGAAATAAAATATTCAATAACACAAAAAGATTGTTTGTTTTTAATATATATATATATATATATATATATATATATATATATATATATATATATATATATATATATATATATATATATATATATATATATATATATATATATATATATATATATATATATATATATATCTTCACAATTTATGGAATCACACCACATAACCCTGATGGTTATAGCTTCTATTAGCTCTATGATGATGCTGGACCTTTAATATGTTTATATTAAACAAAGCATGACATTGGCATATATGTTTTCCTGGCCATGGGTTATGTACAAGAAACAAGCACCAGACCTGAATGAGAGCATTTTACGAACTCGTGGAGCACATGGCATATCCATGAATAATGAGTTGGTAAAGAATGAAATCCTTCTACGTGCTTCTAGGTTTGTTGGAACCTGAATACCAGATTCCTTCACCGTCAAGAGTAAATAAAGGCGTCTAATCTGAAACAACCATAATAATTATCAAGTTATAGAAGCGTCTGGATAGTTAATAGTAATATAATGTATAAAAGAGTAAGTATTACTAATTACCTGTTCCTCCCATTGTGCTGTAACAACGGGAGGGAATTGTATAGCTGGTTTTGCACCAGCACCAGCAAAAAGTTGCCTTCCATAATCTTTACTACTTTGATTCAGTTCTACCAACTCACTGATATTATGAAAAGACAAACATTATTATTTTTAACGAAAAGCCGTATTCACTGCTATATTCCATGTCCAGAGGTGTAAGTTAGCTAACCTGATCTCGTTCACCATCATATCACGAGTAAACACTTCTAACATGTCTTGCAACAAGACAACCACTGCACCTCTCTTGGATGGATTTGCTTCTTTCTGTAAGTTTCCGAATACGACAGTTAGAGACAAGAAACCATTCAAGACTACAAAGAGCGGATAATATTAATTTCCTTTGAATGACGCACCAAAATGTCCACAAGCTCCACAAACTTTTTACAAAGGGAGGGCAAAAATCCCATTCTAATATTTGTAAGAAGTGTATTCTTAGAGATGTTGTTTTCGACTTCCTTAATGATGACAGCGATTATCCTGTTCCATAGCAAAGAATTCAGAACTACTGATAATGATATGAATATGATTTTAATGAAATCTCTACAGCTTTAATTCTATAAGGTGATTAAGATAAACAACAAAAGTAGCTCATACAAAACTTTGAAACACATAAATTTCAAATGAATGTGGTTCAAACTAAATAATTATTAGGCAAGTTAACTATTTCTTCCTTCGTTAGTTTTGTTTCATAAGTGTCAAAGAAAGTCATGTAAATAAATAGATTAGGGTTTTGCTAATAAGAGCCCTTAGGAACTTAAGGTAGAAAGTTTTCATGATAAGTAGTGTTAAATACATTCAGAATTGATAAAGGTCTATTTTTCACTAGAAACTTCCTACTTTGAATTCCTTAACAAGTGCTCTTACTTATAATGAAAAACTAAAGCACATTATATAGGCTAATTGCAATTCGTAGAATTCGATAGAAACTGCGTAGTACAAGATCTCAAATGTGCTGCCCAAAAAAGAATGGGTTACCTTTTATTTATAATCTTACATTGATGATACTTCTAGCATAAAGCATAAACTAAAATGGACAAACATCAACAGGGAAACATATAAAAAACCTACCTTTTTTCAGCATCTCCAACCACCAAGTAATCAAGAACATGTTTAAAAGATTCATAGCCTTCAATCACAGCACACTTCATATATTCATCTGCACAAATGCGCTTCCAAAGGTCGGAGTCATTTCCTCGAAATTCAACTGCCATATCCAGTGCTACTGGAATCTGAAAACATAGACAAGGAGACAATTATATGAACTGGTATTAAATACAAGAACATTAACAATTGAAATACACTGACCTTGCTTGCAAGAAGAAACGGTGGCCACTGAATTACTTTCAGGCTAGGATCTGATGAATAAGGAACCACCAAAAGATCCATCTCCCTGGAGTGACGCAAACATAGTTTAATCCTTTAATAGGTGATAGATTATAATCGAAAAATGAAGGAGAAAGCATAGAAGTGAGACTTGAGGACAAAGAAAAGCAAATAAAGAAATTGACTCTGATGCCTTTCCTGTCACTTATGATATCTTCCTCTCGGAAACTACACATAACTTCGTTCCACAGTTGGGCAAATTTAGCAGCTTCACTCCTCTTGCTTGCAGAAATCTATACATGCATGGAAATATAAGCAACAATAAATAATAACATTTAGCTTACTCTAGTTAGCAATGAAAATGTGATAGAAACCTCATCGAATCGCTTTGAGAAAGAGAATCTTTTTTTCTGCTTATTGTCAGTAGGAACCAAGTATGCGTTGAAAGCACCAGGCAATGACTGAAACCGCGATCTTAGCATGCTTAGAGTGCGTATCTGTGTTAGAAAAGAGATAATAACATTAAGTGGCTGCTAGGAGATTGTGAGTTGAAGTCCATATTTTGGTTCCATGAGAGTGAATCTGAGTTTATTTTTACAACTTGGAGACTTCAAAATTTCATAAAAACATAATTAAATGATGATCTAGTACTTGTTGCATCCAAAGTGAATTTCTTGGTTAAGGGGTTCGGTTTTTTTTTTCTACGCACACAAATTTTACAACGATGAAGAAAACCAATACTATAGTCAATTCTCAAATCCTCTCCAGATGGCAAGCTAGAAATAAGATAGAATTGACAATGACCTCTCCGAGACGATCGAAGGCTCCAATGATACCACCACACAGAGTTGAGTAAATAGAATACCAAATTTGAGTGTCCATGAAATAAACCTGCATTCAAAACATAAAAAGATACATTACACTGAAAGTAAGCATCCCAAACAAAAGATAATAGATAGGAGAACATAACCAATAAATATAGCATACACACCATAATTACTGGAGCCCAGAGTGCAATAACTGCGCCGATGTTTCTTTTAGCTGCATAGACCAGAAATATTAGATCAATAGAATTATCCTAAATTTACAATAGAATACTAAAAAGAAGAAAAACTACCTTTGGGGAAGAATTCGTGCCAAGCAAAATCAACATTTTGAATACTCATTATGTCCTTAGTTGGCTTAACTAGAGGTTTGATCTGAAAGTTAGAGACCACAGTTAAAACAAACCCAACAGCTTCACAAGGCGATATTAGGAAAAATAAAAGAACAACTACTGTATGAGTTAAAATTACCTGGATGAAATAGCTGACCGCGAATTTGGAAGCCAAAAGAATCACCCAGAAAAGAGTGTACCTACAATTCGGAAAAAGAATTTAGACATAACAAATTTCAAACAAATAACAGGAGCACAAACCTTAAATAACTAGAATAATATAGTGCTATGTGAAACTCACTTTAAGAGAGCGAATAGACTTTCATGCATTCCTCTTCCAACATAGCATCTTGGCTGCACAGGGGAGAAATAATCATTCAAAAAATGGACAATTAAAGCCGAAATGTCCCGCGTTATTTAAAAGAGTAGCATTTGTCAATAATACATATATGCTGTTGAAAAGGTTTAAAGTCACTATAATAGTATTCATGCATTTAGAACTTCCAGTGAGGAGTGGCTTCAAAAAGCAAAAAACAACAGGAAATAGGTACAAAAATTGATGGCACCTTGATGGCTTGAACTATTGAGGGACTAAGTTGATGATAAATTTTTTTATGAGAAGGTACATTTTTGCATTACTTTCACAATGAACAATGAAAATTAAAAAAGAACCTGAAATTTTTACTAGATTATTTTGGCCAAAAGTGGCAAGCTTTTTAAGTCTTGGAGGAATGAGTGGACCCTACAACTTATTAGTATGTCAAAATTCTTGCTATTTTTTCGGACTGTGTTGCATTGCGCATGAAGAATAAGTACGTTGAAACAAACTTTATACAAATATTCATTTCAATGTAGAAGTATGAATTGAAATAGTTAAGTGTGCAAGTGAATGAAATAAGACAACACAGGCACCTGTGACCACCATAAGAAGAGTCTAACTATGTGCCAATCTGAATTTTCGATCCAGCGCCTGAGCATTGGGAAAAGGAAGAGAACAGCTGCTAGTAAATTTGGAAGCAGATATAGTGCTACCGCCAGGAGATAGAGTGGTATGCTGCCCTTTGTTGGTATGAAGGAAATCAACTTCTTGATACTATTCGGGATATTCTGGATAGAATTCGCGTAAAGGAGCGGAAGAATGATAACCCAAAAAAGACTAGCAATGACTTTGAGAAAACTTCGAAGTGCATCCGTGAATCTCCATCGGTGATAGCCTGGAAAGTTCAAGACCATGTCCAAGATACCTAAATCGAAATAAAAACGAATAAATGAGATGTCACTTCTTCAACTAAGAAGTTAAACAGACATCAGTAAAAAAAAATCAATTCTGTTAAGAAATGCTTCTGATAGTATCATGATAAGTTTACTTATAAAACGACAAAACGTGTGAATGTATCTTACTTTGAAGTAAGCGGAGAATGGCTGCTGTGATGAATATACTAGAGACATCATATAAGATATCTTTCTGAAAGACATCCAGCAGTGAAATCTCTTTCCATGCAAGAATGACCATTGCCTGTAATATGAATGTTTAGACATTGTCAGAACAAAATATGAGCAAATACTGACAAAAGCTTATCCTTATGCTGAAAAGAAAGACCTGCAAACCCAGTAAATAGAAGGTCCAAACACGATCAAAAGAGCGGAAGATGTGCCAGAATGACCGGGTCTCAACAAAATTTGACTTTCCAGTTCTTCCAGATTTTTTAAGAACACCTTTTCTTCCCTGATATGGAATTTACATAAGCATTGAACCATATAAGTATTTTACATACACGCAAGAAACTTCTAACAAGAAAAATACCTGTACTGGTTCAAACGTTGATTTAAAAAATTCACCATCATCTCGCATGGGCCATCCAAGAGAAAAGCAATCAGGTGACCTGAAAATAAAATGCAACTAAAGTTAAAACAATAAATTAAAAGAATAAGCAAGCCAAATAAATTATATTCGATAAGATAAAAGAATCTAAACGCAAACGAACCAGAAATACTCATTTAGATCATCATAGTTGGACCAGCTTGAGTGAGGAGCCGTTCCATTTTTGCTCTTCTTGGCTTCCTGCAAATTAATTAGCATGATTATAACTCATCACCCAGGAGAGGTACCTGAAGTATGCTGACATTGTCCATATCACATAAAAACATACCTTTTCAATCACTCGGTATATAGGAGTTATAACTTTGCGCAGGAATGACTCATCGTGACCACCATAAGAAGGCTCAATATTTTCACCAGTAACAACGCTGACATTTCCAGCTAATAAACCATTAAGTTCATATGCCATCTGAAGTTATAGTTGGGTATTATTAGTACAAGCAGAACATCACTACTAAATACTAACATAAAAAGGAAACAAAAAATAAAAACAAGAGTTACATTTAATTTGCAAAGACACTGGCACATTATATCATGAAACATAATAAAATTTGTGCTCACATTGTGAAATATGTAGCATATACACTCCGGCATGAAGCGTACGTTAGCCGCTTCACCCCATATGAGAAGATACAATCCCATATAAAGTAACTTCCTCTGCTGTATCTCTGCCTGACCTTGAGGGTATCTGTGTGAAAGAACGAGATAAAAAGCACTTTCAGCATAAGAAAACTCAGACTTCATTCTAAAAAAATTGATTTGGGGAGGGATGATAGGACAATTGTTTGCTGATGGAGACACTGCTAGATCTTACCGTAAACTATGTTTTCGCCCTAAAAATTTGCACCATGTTTTGTAATTCTTAAAGAGATTAGTCATAACTGCATTAACAGCACGATCATCAAGCTGCAGTTTTCCGGAAAAAATGAGAAAGTTAAGTTGGATTTAACTAAAGACCAAAACCAAAGCCAGCAGCCACCCTAATAGTAGATAATGAATTTGACAAGGTCCAATAGTATTTAGTTTATTATGCATTTTCCAACAACATAAACAAATGAGAAATAGCTGAATACCTTGTTGAGAGGCTCAGGTTTGGGGTGTAGCCTTATGTGATTGTTAGCGAGAAGCAGAATCAAATGCTCTCTTTGGTTCCTGACATTGTCTTTCTGAGCCAAAGTAAACCAAACATATTAAACGATTTTTGGAGAGTATACAAAAGAATTTTAGTTAATCATAAATCTTTTTTCCTATCTCGTTCTGTTCGGGTAAAAAAATACATGCCTGGAACCCAAACATGGCCCTAAGCCAATCAAGCAAGTCCAAATTTCCAGTTCTTTGTCTCTGTTGTTCAAATGAACTAGGCCAGTTCAAACCATGAGTGCTCCAGAGCGCAGAAACCGCTGCCTTAATCTAAAAGATTGAAAATAAAGCCAAGAAACTCACTCAGCGCAATGTCAAACAAAACACAGACTCAACATTGATCACGTCAAAAAGGATATACCTCTTCAAGCTGCATAATTGGCTGAGAAGCCCCAGCAGAATCCAATGGAAGAATGTTAAAAGGCACATAAATCTCCGTCTTTTCCTGGACATCTCTAGCAGCTGCAATAATCTGAGTAAACAAAATTTGTTGCTGTTAAATTAAGCATCTAAGATATGAATACTGGAAGAAACTTATGCTGCAAGGTACTCATTTGCACAACAAAAGGAAAAATAGATGTATATAATAAATAAATCGAGACTAACCTCAGGAGCGACTTCTTCATCCTTCTCGGACTTGTTAACAGCACAAAGCACTTCAAAAAGCACACCGGCAGTCTGGTAAGCTTTACCGAGCTGTGCTCTGCAACAAAACAATTTCAGGGTAGAGGAAGAGTAGGAAAACTTAAGCATAGATTGGAAGGAAGTATGAGGTATCCCCATCTTAACAAAGAACACTGCCTAAAATGTGGAAGTACTAAAGTAATTGTACAACTGAATCGGAAAACTTTTAGAAAACCTTAATTTTCATGACTAAAAGTATATGTACTACGCGTCATAAAAATCAAGGTAGCCACTAATGCACAGTTTGAGTTTCCAACTTGATGCACCACCATCTTAAACTTTTTAGTGAATACTTTGTTTTACAACATGGTGCCCATGGCCGTAACCATTCCCAGTCATTACCAGTACTCGTTGTCAAATGCCACCACTTTATCAAAATTATCCATGAAGTTGTTGCTCACAAGACATTTCGGCAACATTAAAGAGTGTATGGGACATTTATGTATTCTTGACAACAACTTTTACTTTTATAGTACTTTTCGATCTCAGCAAATCAGAATAAAAACATAACTTGAAATGTAAGTCGTCTGATCTTTATTCAAAGAAATTCAAAGTTGTCCGGCTCTCATTAGTCATATGCAATTGTAAAGTACCTGTCAGCTCGTTCTCCTTGGTCAAGAGTTCTGACATAACGCTCATAGTATTGCTGATAATAAGCTTGGATTTCCCTTGCATCTGTCTTCTTATGCCGAGAGGCAAGACTTGAGGCATTTTCCTACACTTCCACAAATTATTTCATTAGGTATGTTAAAGCACCACCAACCAAAAGCATTGCCCTGTACTTCCACATGATGCTCATATACATGGTTCATCGTTTCGCCCAAGTACCACATACTCAATACCATGTAGCACATGTCGGTTTTGTTATAAAGGTCTAATGTAAAAACTGATAAATCGTATATTGGGTACTGCACACTGGAACAGTTACCACAAACCATGTAACTATGCTACTATTGTTGTTATTTACTACGCTCGTCACGCTCAGAATTTAGGGAAAGTTTGATGAATCAAATTCATATTAAGTTACTAGAAATGAATCAAATGAATTTGCAGTTTGTTGAAACCATTACATTTCGTCAAGGTAACAAACAAATGGTAAATTTGGTTCCAAAACATGTGCTATGCTTGGGAAAGTGATTTTTTTTTTAAAATACATAATGCTTTACAAAAAGTTACAGCCTAATAATATAAGGTTAAAACCCATAAGAGAAGTATCTTTTTCTCTAGTTTTGCATCTAAAAAAACCAATGCAAATAAAAAAGAAAATTTTTGTTGTACCAGCATAGTTTTTCATATAATACTACTTAAAAAATTAACTTGAAGGATGAGACTAAATCAAAAACAATACATATTTCATTATAAAATGAAAGGGGAGACAAAAACAAAACATTTTGTATGAAGCTGCATGTTGGTGTTGTAAAGACAGAAAGATGAAGAGAGCTATTGATCTTCATAAAAAAATTACTCACTCTCTCTAATCTCTGCAGCAACAAGGTCTTAAACTGCCTCACACCACGCCCGCTGGAGCTCTGATCTAATCTGTGTGCCTTCTCGAATGCATAGAAACGACCTTATTCCAAACACGAAAATTACAAATTGCAAATTACTCAAAACCTTTGGAGTAATAATATATATGCAGCGTTAATATATAGATTATATACAGTCAATACATCATTCATCATTCATTTCATTTGTATACAAAAAATGAATAGTAGTTGATGATGCAGTAATGGTATAAAAACTCCTAAACTATCAGCATAGTTCATCTTTTCTCGTGAGGAATAAAGAATTGTGTAACTATAACAACAACAATTCATACATAGATATGCAACCCTTGGGCGCTCCCTTTCGATCTCATTTGCTACTCGAAGAATGGGCGAGATGGATGCTAATGATGATGGTACCACATCATGGTCAAATACTTCCGTTGAGAATGTCGTGAATACTGAACTCCTTGACGGCCGTCGTGCTAGATCTAGCGCCTGTTGTGACGGCTTTAGATATGACATCTCACCGGCTGGACCACCTCCTCACCCGCCTTCAACTCCTCCCTTCCCCACATCATGTACAAAACATTAATAAATAAAAATTCATTAGGACCCTCTTTCAAAACTTCAATGACTGGTTTGAATCCTAATAATTCACAGTGACCCATTATTGGATACATTGATTACATACATCAAATTTGTTGTATTGAAATCAAAAAATCATTTTTATATTTTGGGTAGTCATGCATGACTATTTGATCACTTTTATCATGATTGTATTAGCAATCAAACAACTTCACAATAACTTATCTTCCCTATAGTACCTCATAAAATCAAAAATATTTATCAAAAACAGGCAATACATACATACATTGAAATATATTACAGATATTGAGGAAATTAGTCAAATTACTATTATATTCATGCATGCATGTATGATATTTTGCTATAAAGATTATATTTAAGAATGAATTTACATACCTCTTCTGTAGAATTCAGAATCAAATGAAAACAAAAAGAAGAGAAAAGAGATTAAAGAAAAAGGGTTTTCAGAAGGTGCCGGAGCAACTCCTGTGGCACGGTGCAATTATCATTACGGCCACAGGAGAAAGAAGAAGAAAAAATGGAAGTGCAAGAAGAATGAGGTAACACGTGGCAGAATAGACAAAAGTGATTATATATCAGAGAGAGAAAGAGATGGTTGGAACAACGATGTTAGCGGAATCTATGAGAAAAATACAAACATGGGTATAGCTGTTTTATAAGTCTGTTTTTTTCATTCTGATGTCTTTTTCTCTTCTTGTATAAAAACCAAATATGGGTCAAGAAAGCAAACAAATTCATCAACCAAAGTCAATGCAGATTCTAATATTGGAATATATTTAACTATCTTCCAAATTCAGTTTCAATAGCCACATCATGTACATACAGAATAAAGTGATTCCACCATTTACTTTTGTACAAATTGGCACCACCAATATGGTACTAAAGTTATTCATAATCTTGAATATAAAATAAATTCATTTAAACACATCCATTTAATAATTCACACATTCAAATGAATCTCTACTAGTATAGTAGTTTTGATATATATATATATATAAACCAATTACATTAAAAATATAAGAAAGAATATTAGATCTTTGTCCCATTTTTTTGTTCAAAAAGGGAAGTTTGTTAGTTTTGAAGGTGAATTAAATATTTTTATGTCAACTAAAGGTTTATTCTTCAAAAAATAATTGTACCAAAAAATGAATTTTTAAACGTTTTGGAACCAATTTTATCTTCCAATCATAAAAAACAATTATTTAATTACTAATCTTTTATTCCAAATTTAATTGGTGGTTTCAAATTTTAAGTTCATAAAACAAAATGGGCGGTTTTAGTTTTTTTATTACGGAATTAATTTGTGATAGTTATATTTTGTATTGATTTTTGGATTAAAGTGTTTATTCAGTTATATTATAGTTGTGGTTTCAAAACTTCACTATAAAGAATAATTCATACAGAAGAGTTATCTCATAAAATGGTGCTTCAAAAATAGTGCAAGCAATGCCAGCAAGCCGCCAAGTTGTCGTCGTCTTTGTCCCTTGCAATGCATGTTATGACTATGTGGGTTTCAGCGCTGACATTCCCTTCTCCAAACTAACCGTCACATTCCGCCTAAGTGAATTAGAGTCAGTCATGTGGCGTTCTATCCCCTTGTAGGCAGAGGTGAGTATGCACCTGAATCGGTAAAGCTTATCCCTTATCCGACCTTAAATGTTAGTAGAGTTATTTTTTCAACTCGGACTTGAACATAAATCTGAGGTTAAACCGACCTAAATATCGACTGAGATCACCTTTAAACTCAAACATTTTAATTATTATTATTATGAATATGTAGTTTGACATATTAAATGATATATATATATATATTTATTTATTGTTAATCATGTGTATATAATAAAAGAATTAGAGAATCAATGATATTTTTGACCAAATAAATATCATTAACTATACACAATTGACTAGAAACACATACAAACATGATAAGACATGACTGTATTTGAGCTTGACGGAGTGTGAATGGTCGAGTTCTGCTCAACCCAACGTGCAGGTGTCGTCTTACACAGTTGTTTGAGCCAGTAAGAGCCTCCTCTCTCATGTTCCCACGTGGAAGCATTTACTTTCTTTCTCCCCTATTTATTTATTTCTTTCTTGTTCTGATTATTTATTTCCCTTTTTATTTACTCAAATTTCCAAATAAGAATATTTCTATATTTGATGATTAATATTTCTTCTAAAATAATAATAACAAAAATAATAAATAACTATGTTTTTATATAAAAATATATTAAATTAAATAATTATTAAATAACAAAATTTAAACAATTATATTAAAATAATGTTTTTATCATTTTTAATTTATGGAATTTGAATAGCTATGTGTCATCTATTTCTTTCTACATCTAGCGAAAAATTGGTTCACGACCACTGTCATCTCTTTGTTATTGATTCTAGTTATTCATAAATAAATCTAATAAAAAATATTTTATTATTAAACAAATTCGATGGAGTTTTAGTTTGGTTATGATTTTCATCGTCACTAACTTCTCTAAAAATGAGTATGATCAACACCGTCGTTTTGCTATAGTTCCATTAAATTGAAGCAATCACATATTATAAAAAGATTCAAATCTATAAAAAAAATCAAGTCCAAGCAAATCAAAATTAATCAATTTCAAACTCAACATTATCTAATCTAAATTTTATTATTGCACATAGGGATACATAAGAGTATGGTGAACTTTTGTCACACACACAAATAAAAGATAAAGTATTTTGTTTTAATTAATATATTTTAATAAGAGTATAAAAGTTCATGTTGTCACATCCCGATTTCCAGCTATGCAATGTTTACGGAGTTGTCATTACGTTTTTTGATAAAATCTTAGAAACTATATTTTAAGCTCATTTTGGAATTACCTGGTCTTTTAAGTTAAAGATTTGGGTTCGGGAGTCGGTTACAGATCAGAGAATGTACTAGCGTCATGTCAGGTCATACTAATATGGTACCATCACTAACTATATGGATTATTTTGTATCCTAAACTTGGTTAAATATTTATTTTAAATAAAAGGAAATCATTTTTTTATATTTTTGTTGTGTCTGACAAAATGTGATTTTGCTCCTACGTGTCCCTATGAGAAATAGGGAATCAAGACTACATAGTTCTTATTAAAATATGTTTGTTGATTGGGTTTATTTTATTACTCTTAGAAAATGTGATGTTTAATCTTAACTAATTTTCTATTCAAATGAGTGAAGTACAACTCATGTGTCCGATAATGTATCTCATATTAAGGAATAACTAAGATATCATAATTTTTATTTTAAAAAAGTGTTTTAATAAGACGAAAAAAGTAATTAATCTCTTATGTTCTACATCGCATTATATCTTAAAATTATGGTGAATGTTATATTTTTTATTTCTGCATTTTATTGATTTTATGGGATTCATTTCTAACGTGTTAAGATGCAATGAATAGATACCTAAGATGCAGGAGATCAAATAGCATAGTCCAGAATTCTTCATCTGCTTCTGTGTAGGCCAGTAGTATTATAGAGGAGAGGATAGATACTTCATGTCATAACTCCGGAGGTGGTAGGGAATTGATATATTTTTTGTGTTAGATAGTTCTATATTTTTTTTAGCTTTTTGTGTTAGGATTTTTGGTTATTGGAGATTATGTTGGAGATTGATTTTGATATCTTCTTGTGTGGTGGGATTTGTTTGGTATTTTGTATTTTTATGATTTCTTTTTCTTGATTTGAGAGGATAAAACTCTTAAAGTATTCTTTGCTATTTGCCTCGGGTTCAACCTTTCAATATATCTATACTACTATTTATAGTAGATAAATAAACACATTTTTTAAAAGAAAATCTCCATCATAATCATTTTGGAGAGAATTAGGGGATATATTTTCTCCCTAAACAAATTCTGATTGTTTTTAATTATTACCATATTAATGTTATTCAAATTAAAAATTAGAAATTGATTGTTTTCTTAATTAGACAAATTGAAGTGAGATGTTTTTGATTCCTTGGACACCCTAGAAAATGCCTTTATATCCTTGACTTATTCTGATTGCAATTATTGTATTTTAAAAACGCAACTCAATCAAATTTATTTGATTTGATTTACTTCTTTTTATATTCCAATATTAATTTATATGTTGACCAATTTTTTATGAAATCAAATCTCTAAAGATTTATTTTTTTTAAAAATTAAAGTGATTTGTGTAACACAATCAAATTAATATGAAATTTCCTAATTTGATTTAACTTGCATATTTTCATATCGTAATTTTTAATTTATTTGTTGATCAATTTTTTATGAAAGTCAATCTTCAAAGATTCAATTTTTATCATAACATATTTTTGTCAAAATAAATTTTTGAAGAAATATATTTTTTGGATCGAACAAAATTGGGTGTTTACACTTGTGATTAGCAATGATACCATTTTATTCGGGGCAGACTGGTTGCTAATATATTCTCTGTTTCGTAATCAACTCATGAACTTAGAATCTTTGTTGAAAGATCATTTTTATCAAATTTGAGCTTAAAAGAGAGTTTTCTACGTTTTAACTACAACAAACATAGTGGTGGCTTCAAATCATTTGGGAGAGGTCAAAATTGAGTTCATATCTTCCTAACTCAGAGAGTTACAACCGAAAATTGGGCCATGATAGTTGAAGACTCTGCTGAGGACTTCTCATAAGATAGTCAAGCCTAGAGCCTTTAATTGCACGAATTGATGTACCCATTTTTCTTTTAAAAAATTATGTGTTGTATTTTTTGCTCTAAATATCTGTACATACTCATATACCATCCTTTTTACATGTTTCGGGGTGAGAAACTTTTTTCAATAAAATGGTTTATACGCTTTCTCACACACAATCATATTACACTTGAATTTACACACACGTATGCCATGAACTCGGGTATTAGAAATTATGATTTGAGGTAGATAGTACATATGCTTTGTTGCTATTGGCTTAGCGTCAAATCTGGTATTAGCGAGTTGGACCACCCAGATTGTTACAAGTATTTTGAGTTAGGTGCTTGAGGGACTAGCATCCTTTCATTTCTAACCAACAATGTTTGGGTTTCCTCTCCTTTGGGATTGGATGCAGTCAGGTGATGTAGAAGTCTAGAGCTTTTATTAAGTTCAGTTTAAACCGACCTAATACCTAGCCATAGGATTATGACCTTTAGACTATCCAAAACCTCGTTAGCGTACCTTATTTAAGATACGAGAAACATAACCTAAATTTTGTCCATCATCATTCATAAATTGGGACTTTTTCCCCACATAAAAAGTGCTCATACCTGAGTGTTATATGGATGTCATTGCACTTTGATGCCCTTGTGTCACAAAGATAACTAAATCATTCATTCCCCTTCAATGGGCTCAACGCTCTAAGGATAATTTTCATTACTCTCTATGGGCTCAAAACCATATGGATAACTTTCGTACCATTCGATGAGCTCAACGTCCTAGGGATGACTTTCACATCATATTAGTAAGCTTCGAGGTATAATGTTTAATTCTAGACTATAATTAATTACAAGTCATCACATACTCATCGAATGGATCAACACCCTAGGGATAGGGTGTCTGTCATTTTAGTAAGTTTAGAGTTATATCGTTTAATTCCGAGTTGGTCTTAATAATATATAGATATCAAATTCACCATAACATTTTAATATATCATACCTAAGGCTATATTTCTCAAAAATAATACTCACCCTAGGAGCGTCCAAAATGCATTGACATCATTACACATCATGACCATGCATGTCATTCATACATACATTCATTCAAAAAAATATTATTTAAACATTCATAAAAAATATACATCATTCAAAAAGTTACGTCATTTAAACATTCATTCATTTGTTCATATGATCAATCGAATAAAAAATATTGTTCATGCATACATTCAAGAAAAAACAAATCATTCGAATATCGCATTTGATGTAATAGCATATCATGCATTGCATTTTATAAACCACCATAAATTATCTAAAAGGCATAAAAATAAATCAATTCATGCACTTCATATAATCATGTGCAATAAAAAATGAGAAACAAAATAAATTCACATTTTGCATGCACCATATGCATAAAAAATTTACATCTCATGCACCATGCATGCCATCCACTCATGCATAAAATATTTTTATCTTCAATAGTCTAATTCATTTTTAGAGAGATTTTGGTAAAGACATGTAAATCAGTTCTTAGTATTATAGCAATATCTTGTTGTCCAAAGTAACTCGATGGAGTAAATATATTGCTCTTAATAGATGCAATCTAGGTCTAAAACCTTTTGTTCCCTCTGAAATTATCATCAATTGTAGGTGGCCTTGTGGGGTATGCGCCCAAGATACCAAATGCATATCAAAATATTTATTAGGCAATGTTAAGAAACAATCTAAATGTAATCTTGGTTTGAGGTCTTGTGTTTCCTCTAAGATTGTCATCAACGTATGAGATGCTATTGGAATATGCCTCTTAGTAATTAGATGTGGGATGAAGTGTCTTACTATACAATGCATTTCCTACATCACCATAAATTATCAACAACAAAAAAATAGATCATTTCCCTATATGCTTTCAAAAAATGAAAGGAAAATATTCTTGCATTTCCCATGAATCACTTGCATCATCCTCATATTATGCATGTCATTCATTCATGAACCTCATTCATGAACCTCATCCATCAATATAAATCATTTACATATATTATCAAGAGTGCTCATGTGTTAAAAAATTGGTTTTAAAGGACTCGGTTGAATCAACCTAAGGAGGAAGGGATCTTGCTACTGTGGAACACTCTATGTGACCGAAACTACAAGAGATAAGCATGTTTCCCAAAGTAACATTCTAGCCTCAATAAATGGTTTACAGTCTTCCCTTCGTATAGAAGCCCTAGTCATCCAGAATGATCCCTACCATTCCTTTACTCCCTCCAACTCTATCAATCCTCAAGAATTTGAGAATATCAAGCTTTTTGAAGAAAGGATCAAAGCCATTGAAGACGTAAATTCCTATGGTCTGAAGGATGTTGCAAACATGTTTTTGGTCACATATTTGTGATGCCGCCAATGTTCAAGATGCCAAAATTTGAAAAATATGAAGACACATTGTATCCCAAGGATCACCTCATGCTAGGAAAATGACTCCATACATCAAGGATGACAATTTTCTAATCCATATCTTCCAGGAGAGCCTTTCTAGAACTGTTATCACTTAATACAAGTGTCTTGAACATTCTCATATCCAATATTTCAAGGATTTGTATGATGCTTTCTGAAGACATTACGAATATAATATTGATCTAACTCCTGATAGGATACTACTCAATAAAATCTCAAAAAGAAATGATGAGGCCTTCAGGGAGTATTTTAAAAGATGGACATGATCGACCGCTCATGTGAAACCCAAGTTGTTTGATGAAGAGAGTGCTTTAATGTTTATCAATACCCTCTAACCTATATTCTTTGATATGATGTTAGAAAACGTTTCTTCAAATCTCCGTCACTTGATTGCCATAGGGGAAAGAACACATAATTTCCTAGAGAGCGACAACATTGAGAAGGACTTAGCCAACAACATATAATTCAAAGTGATGTTGAAAGTGAAGATTTGGAGGAGGAAACTTCATTCACTGAGACCCTTATCCAACCACAAATTCCTTATCTTCCACAAGTGTAACGCCCCGAAAAATACTTCTAAAAAACATTGCGGAAAAATGGGTAATTTTTTTTTTTGA
>NW_017723816.1:0-639 GCF_001865875.1 Lupinus angustifolius
CATCTCAATCACAACAACCCATCACCGAATACTCCTGGATGGTCACATGACCAAGCCTCTTACAGTCGGTCGATTGTTGTTCAGTGATATCATGTATCATTACTAGGGTACCCCCCTAGTTCACGACCTCAAGTCGAATACTTGCCCAACAAGGCATAAACACAAACAATGCTTTCATACCTTTGTGGAGTCATGCTTCACATCTAAGACATGATCTCATTCCACAACCTTTATATCACAACACACCCTACCGGGTTCATCACATTGTTCCCAATATCATTTTATTTCAATCTTCCCACACCGTCCCTCGCCCAAGTGGGGACCAGTCGCTCAAGCGACAGTTCCTCTTTAAATCCTAAATCAACTGGAGCTTTCCTCGCCCAGGCGAAGGTATTATCGCCCAAGCGAGAGAGTTATAGAAACTCCTTAAGTTATGGATTTTTTTTTTCGGTCAATCGAGTTTTTGCTCGCCCAGGCGAAAATCCTGGATTTTTTTTTGCCCAGTCGGGTTTTTGCTCGCCCAGGCAACAGAAACTGGACAGAATGCCAATTTTTGCCCTTTTTGACAACCGAAACACATTTAAACATGATTTTTCAATCACCTGCACCCAGAAAAGTTCCCAACAACATTCATATACA
>NW_017723817.1:0-9426 GCF_001865875.1 Lupinus angustifolius
CGGGCGGACTTTCGGTCGCCCGGTCTCGCCCCGGCGACGCCTCGGTCGCCCAGGCGAAATCCTGGAATTTTTTTTTTTCCGCCCAAACGGGTTTTTGCTCGCCCCGGCGACGCCCTGGTCGCCCAAGCTCGCCCCGACGACGCCCTGGTCGCCCGAGCTCGCCCTGATGACTCCTGGTTCGCCCAGACTACTGGAATTTGGACAGAATGCTAATTTTTGTCATTTTCAACAATCAAGACACATTCAAACATGGTTTTTCAACCACCTGCACTCAGAAAATTTCACAACAACATTCATATACAATATTCAACACATTTCATCAACAATCACATATATTCAAAAGCATTCAAACATAAAAATCTTGGGTTTCTTAAACCCAAGTTAACTCCAAAACCTTTGAGATGGTTTAGGAGATCCGGGTGTCATATTCGGACACCACTATGTCACGATGTGTTCTCTCTCACCTTAATGAAGCGTGCTTTACGAAATCCCTATGGTTCGGTTGGGTTGCAAGGTTCAAATGCCGGAAATCTTCGTAACTACCATAATAAAACTCGTTAGTTTCCGATATTTCTAAAATCGTTACCAAAATACTTAAAACTCCATATTCCGATTTAAAACATTCTTTGATAATCTTACCACTTTAAAGTAAGTTATACAAAGTATCATTTAAGAGTTTCATGAGACCTTCATGTACTCATAAACCTCAACATCATTTTTAACAAAGATTTCTATTTTTCCAACTTGATTCAAGCCATGTTTTAAGGCTAAAAACAAATAGAAATACATACATTCTCATTTTTACAAAACATTTCCTAAAGGTTCCTTTGATTTTATCATCATCCCCTTTGGCTAAAACAACAAAAGTATGTAATACAACATTATAACAACTCTATGAACACAAGTTGTTCATGTTTTCAACAAAATATTTTTGTGAGTTCAAGAACCACATCATTTTCGGTTTTGAAGAGAAAATGAGTTATAAAGCGTTTTAGAAAATTTCAACGGTTGAATATGTTCTTGACATACTCATGAACGACATACTTAAATCTCATCAACATCCATTGGTTGAATGTTGAGAGATCAAGGATTGAAGATGGAAGAAGACTTGAGAAAAATGAGAGAAAAATGGAGAGAGTTACCTTCTCTTTGAAAATGCCAAAGTGAGTGAGTGAAGTGTGGAGTGTGAGGGTTTAAGGAGAGAGGGAAATCAGATTTTCCCTAGGCAATAAGGACAAATCTCATAGGGTGGCTAATGAGATCATGAGATATTTGAGAAAGTGATGGGAGATTTGTTTTATGGAAGTCAACTCTCCCATCCCAATGCACAATGATCACCTTGTGGACATGTGCAATAAACATGCCCGAGTATTATCGGTCAATACTCGATCGGGTATTTTAAATCGCCCGATCCTAATATCCGATTAGAATTTCGGATTTCGGCATTCCGAGTGAAAAATATTTAGAAAATAGATATGAGTGTACTAAGAGTCTATATTGACTCAAAATTAAATTACGAATCCAACGACGCGATCGGAATTCGATTCCGAGTTACGGAACTCAAAACGACACTTTTTGAGTCGTACCGGGCAGATTCAGCCCCGACAGTGGTCCAGAACCGACTGTCTCCAAAAATTACCAAAATTTACCAGAAAATCGGAAATAAAATTTCAAGAATAAAACTCAACTAGAGTTTTGTCTAATTCCTTACCGCTAATTCCCAGAAATTCATTTTCGAATATATATAATTAATGAAAATATTAGTAAAATCTTATAATTCAAAATTGTAAAATTCGTGGTGTTACAAGACCCACACCATCCATACTTCCATTTCAAACTTAATCCATTTTGTTCCTTTGCCAAATAAGCCACAAACCACGGCAGTTTCAACTTTTATTTTCGATATATATAGGATTTCTCTTTTTCTCTCTCATCATTTATTACATTCACCTATTTAGTCCGTTGTATATAAGAAAATGAATGGTTGAGATTGAATGTAACTAGTATAACTTAACGTGTAAACAGATCTCTCCTTATATAGAGGATGAATCCGTTTACACTAGTTACACTCAATCTCAACCATTCATTTTCTTAGATCCAATAGACCAAATGGATGAAACTTAAAATTTATTTAGAATTTCTTTTTCTCTCTCATCACTTATTGTACTCTCCCATTTGGTCCATCAGATCTAAGAAAATGAATGGTTGTGATTGAGTGTAACTAGTGTAACTTAACTTTGATGTAAACGAATCCCTCACACATATATATATATAGCTACTCACATGAGAACAATGCGCTATTGTGAGAAAAAAGAACACTTAATATATATTATTAGATCTTCATTGAACGATTAAGATTAAAAGATACAAGCACATGACTATTATGTGACCAATAACTAACTTTTAATTCTAATCATCCAAAGTTGGTTGTAACTTGTAAGACTCAGATTTATTGTTCTCACAATTTTTACATGAGATCTGTTCTCACTTGAGTAACTCCCTATATATATAGCGACTCAAGTAAGAATAATAAATTTAGACCTTATAACCAATCATGGATGGTTAGGATTAAAAGTTAGTTAGTATTCACATAATAGTCATGTGCATGTATCTTTTACTATTGGTTATTCAAATAAGATCCAATTGATCCATATTAATTGTTCTCATATGATAGCCATGTACAGATATATATATAGGAAGCAACTCATATGAGAACCATGCGTTATTGTAAGAAATGAGAGAATTAGTATGAATAATTGGATCTTATTTGAATGGTCAATATTAAAATATATGTACGTGACTATCATGTGAACATTGGATCTTATTTTAATCATAATCATCCATGGTTAGTTATAAGACCCAGATTTATTGTTTTCATAGTTAAAAATTGTTCTCACTTGAGTCGCTATATATATATAGTGACTCATGTGAAAACAATACGTTATTATGAGAAATGAGAACAATTAACACTATATATAAATGCAAAAAATGGTATAACTACCACCATGGTGTAATTTCACTTTCCTATTTTGCACTTAAACTTTTTAATTTCTACAAAAAACAAATAATCATATTTAAAGTTATAATATAAAGTATCACAAACAAAAAATACAATATAAAACATACAAATACAAAAACAAAATTCTAATTCTCCAAATAAAATATATCAAACTTGAACATTTGATATCATTAAAGTATGAATGTCGGCTGGTAGGCAGCAAGTGCCTGTCACCACTAGTATATATAGAATGACTCAAGTAAGAACAATAAATTTGGACCTTACAATTAATCATGAATAGTTAGGATTAAAAGTTAGTTAATGTTCACATAATAGTCATGTGCATGTATATTTTAATATTGATTATTCAAATAAGGTCCAATGATCCATATTAATTGTTCTCATATGATAGTCATGTGCACCTATTATGTAGGAAGCGACTCACATGAGAACCGTACGTTATTGTGAGAAATGAGAACAATTAGTATGAATAATTGGATCTTATTTGAATGGTCAATATTAAAAGATCCATGCATATGACTATCATGTGAAAATTGGATCTTATTTTAATCATAATGATCCATGATTGGTTGTAAGACTCAAATTTATTGTTCTCATAGTTGAAAATTGTTCTCACTTGAGTCTCTATATATATAGTGACTCATATGAGAACAATGCGTTATTATGAGAAATGAGAACAATTAATATGGAACATTAGATCTTATTTGAATGATCAAGATTAAAAATTCATGTATACGACTATTGTAAACCCAATTTAGACCGGGGGAAATTTAATTGGTAAATAAGTAATTTTTGAAGTGGAGGTAAGGCGGAAAAATACTTGAAAAAGAATTGGGCCCCTTTGGCCCAACCAGATTAGGGTTGGAAACTCTAATCATATCCCCTTTATAAGCCTAAAATTAGCAACTAAGAGGAGGTCAACACAAATTCAAAAAAAGGAGAGATAAATTCAAATTTTTTAAGAGAGAAATGGATTAGCAAAGGGCAAAGAAAAACAACATCACCTTGCACCATCATCCTAATTCACTCTAATCCACTAATAGGATCATTCATTTTTTCCCTCATTTGTTTTCCTCTTTATGTATATGTAATCTCTTCTCCTTATTGGAGTTATTTCTTTGTATTTGCTATATTTTTTGTAGTAGGCATAAGCGACTAGTTGTCTCGGTCTAGCTAGAGAGACCATGCGAAAGGGGGGACCATGATGGCGCCTCCGCCGCTCCATACAGCCGTACGGGTTTTAACCACCACGTGAGGTGGTGGTTTGATGGTGGTGTCTTTAGATGTTGTCTACGGACTTGACGACCCCACCACTATGGCTGGTGGTTAACCAAAAGGTGTTGCCTCACATGGCAACTCTAATTCCCAAATTAAATTATCCCTAACCCTAATCCCCAAATTTATTTAATTTTAACCTAACCTCCGGTCTAATTTTAAAGCTTAATTCCCAAATTAATTTAACCTCAAACCCCCTAATCATATTCACATAAAGTTCCCAAATCAATTTCAAAACAGTAACCCTAAATCCTCAATTTTAATTTCCCATTTTTATGTACTTTATGCTTTTAGGTTTAGTCTTATGTTTTTTTATTGCATTTCGCTTTTTATTTATTTATTATTTTATTATTCTGTTTTATTTATTTATTTTATTTGCTTTTTTTATTCTATTTTATAAATGAATAATATGTTTATATATATATAAATAAAATATAAAAATAATTTAGTTAAATCAAGGAGAGGTAATGGACTATGTGACTCATGCCTTGTCGCATTACCACAAATTGACATTTTCAAAAATTATTTTGTTAAATAAAGGAGATGTAGTACACAATGAGACTCATGCCCTATCACATTACCTCAAATTACATTTTCAAAAATAATTTAATTAAATCAAGAAGATGTAGTGCACTATGAGACATACGCCTTGTCGCGTTACCTCAAATTGACATTTTCAAAAATAATTTAATTAAATCAACGAGAGATAGTGCACTATGAGACTCACGCCCTATCATGTTACCTCAAATTGACATTTTTAAAAATAATTTAATTAAATCAATGAGAGGTAGTATACAATGAGACTCATGCCTTATCACGTTATCTCAAGTTGACTTTTTCAAAAACAATTTAATTAAATCAAGGAGAGACATTGCAAAACGGGACTCGAGCCTTATCGTGTGACCTCAAATTGACATTTTCAAAAATAATTTAATTAAATTAAGGAAAGTTAGTGCACTATAGGGAACTTGTACCCTGTCGCGTTACCTCAAATTGACATTTTCCAAATTAATTAAATCAAGGAGAGGTAATGAACTATGAGACTTGTGCCATGTCGTGTTACCTCAAATTGACATTTTCCAAAATAATTAATTCAATGAGAGGTAGTGCACTATGGGACTCGTGCCCTGTCGCACTATCTTACCATATTATTTAAAACAAAAAATTAAATAAAATATATCAATCAATTAGCATTTTTCTGAAAGAACTCTCGTAGCCTTGATTTCTCTATTGTAGCTAGAGATACTACGAGCAGGTCTTTCCCTCTCAGACACAAAAAATATAAAAATCTTTTTTGGTCTTTCTTTTTGTGTAATAATATGAAGATAAATTAATGTTTTGAATGATTATACACATTATTAATCTATGTACCGTTTTTAAATGGGTGGTATGAGGTGCCTAACACCTTATTCATTCATAACCGACTCCCGAACTCAACTTTTATCCTTGAGTGAGCCATTCCTATTTTCAAAATTGGGTTTTTCATGTTTTCCCTCTAAAAACTTTGATGACGACTCCATTGCATTTATTTGCGTATTTTTCGTCGGGCCCACTGAGGATATCTGAGAGTCAGACGTTTTACGATTAATTATGTGGATATTTGGTTCATTATTTTAATTTTATCCTTTTTATTTCTGTCTTTGTCACTTGTTTTTTTATCATTAGTGTGCATATTTAACTCTTGTATATAGAAATTGTCTTTGTCTATCATGTACAAGTTTTGGGGTGGTATCTTGGGTTTTTATGCATTTTTTGTTGAGGTTTGTACACTACCTTACACACTATACTTATCATGCATTGTTACTTCGACCGTCTACTGAGACTAATTACCTATTCTTAGGGATACATTGACTTGTCGTCAATGTGCCTTCGTGTACATATTAATATTGCGCTAATGTATCACTTAGATTGTTACTGAGTATTTTAGATATGGCCCACATTGTGTATCATACATCTTCGTGTCATATTTATGTATTTGGGTCTTCAAGTTCTACTAGTGACGACAGTCGGGGACCTAGAGGAAAACTCTTACCACCAAATTCTGCATGCATGCCAAAAAAAAAAGTCATAACATCCACATGCATATTATGCACTAAAAAAGCACAAAAAAACGTCATACCATCTATGTGCATACCATGTACGTGCATACCATGTACGTGCATACTATAAACAAAATAAAATTCATTTCATAGTAGCATCTACAAGCATGTCATGTAAAAAATGCATTACATACTTGCATTCATGCATGTCATGCACCCATGTAGAAATTTTGCATGCACCAATCATTCAATTTTATGCATGTCATGTTCTAAAAAACAACAAAAAACAAGAAAAGAAAAAGAGGGAATTCACACGATATTCATGTTAGTGTTAGTGTAACATTCATTACATAACTTATGTGAAGTGCATTCATCAAATCATACATCCATTGGCTACACATGTGTGAAATGAATAACATTATCATTTTTTAGATCCCTTATTGAATGATGTCTTATTCTATATATCATAAGACCATGATACTCGTCAGAATAGATGCAACTATATTGTGGGTTTGTGTGCTCTCTCTATGATTGTCGTCAACCACGACATGATCTAAAGGAGCTATAACCAAAGAAAATGGTTGTGGGATGGTCAACTTGTTATATGGGAAGTTCTTCGTTTGATAACAGAAATAGTTTCGATAACTCAATATTTTTTAAACCAAACCCCTTGGTAGTTACAAATTTCAAATTGAAATCATTGCACAATCTAGGAAAAGCGATGCTAATCAAACTCATGTTTTCAACACCAGAGCTCGAAAAATAATGAAGGCTAACAATTCACAAAATGAAAGAATCTAGGTGTCGACATAGGTGACAGGAGGAGGAGAAGGGTTATGCCATTGATCCTTATCTCCACCTCTTCATTAGTGCCTTAGAGGAAAATAAATCGTTCATAAATTATGTCATTCTTCCTGATGAATATAATGATCCTTTAGAAAATGGTAGTCTGTGCCAATGACTGACCTAGTTGTATAGCAATTATTTGATTATATTGTAATTCATATGCTTTGAATTTTCTTTGGACTTATATTTATGTTACTTGAGATAACATTTTAGTGAATTTGCATGACTACCTAATGATTCCTCCTCATTCATCAATTTTTATCATCTTACTCTCATGTATTTACCTTTCTTCCATACCTTTGCGAACATCCATACTTTATGTCCCATTTCTTCCCCAACGTTTCATATATCAATGCATGTATCACAATTTTTTAGAGACTTTGTCCAGTTATAGGGTACTCGAATGTGTATCAATTGATTCTTTTGTGGTACCTGATAATGATCCCATTGAGTTTGGTGATGGAGAAGACGGTCGATGAGTAAAAGAAGATGTAAAAAAACAATTGGAGGGAAACTAAGAATGGGTGACTAATTTGGTATTAGTACCCAAGAAAGGAGGGAAACTGAGAATGTGTATAGACTATAGAAACTTGAACAAAGCAAGCCTAAAAGATGATTTCATGAGGAGCACACGTGCAAGCCTACTAGGACATCACGGACGGGTAGCTCCAAATCCGAGCAAAGCTGTCTACCTAACGAGCACACGTCTGAAAAGCAAGCAATAGAAAAGAAGAGAAATAGAGAGAGTAAGACATTTAATGAACATAAATTCATTGACGGCGTGGACTTACTCAGAATATTACACTCGGACATAAAATATATTTAAACATATAATTCATCATTTATCAACAACATCATGAAGAAATTCATAACTTACCATTTATTTCAACATTACCAATATATCAAATAATATAATCAACATTATACTCATAATCAGATCACATACATAAACATAGGAATACAACATACTTGTAACTCACATGTGGGAATTTACTTCCACAATGATAATGTATGCATGATATGTCATGATCATCCACCTTACACCAATATCCATCCAACATCCTAATCGGAAATAATCGAGAGTACAGGTCCCGTACCAAGCCGTTTTGTACCACCCGAAATAACATATCCTCGCAAGGAATTAAAAATAGATCGATCGGTTCCCTCAGGAACAGTCCTACCCGGACCTAGGTCGTACAAACGCTTTCAGGGCATCCCTCTCATCGATCTCGAATGCAATCCAGGGGTTGTCAGAGATTGCCTAGTTTGGCCTGTGAGAACTGTCCACCCAGACTCTCCCTCAAGACACTGTTGGCGAATCACCATCCAATTAGTGCCGTCCCTGCTTACATCACAGTGCTCTAAGACGTCCCGTCATTTCCTCTCAACTACTTCATGGTCACAATGCAATGCATTCTTAATCAGAATCAAATGCAAATGTATTAATCAAACACATGATCGGCCCATCCTTAAGCCATCTCCCGACAAGGAATGCTTCTCATGGGACCCGATAGTACGTCAACCGTACATGCTCTAGGTAACATCTCAATCACAACAACTCATCACCGAATACTTCTGGACGGTCACATGACCAAGCCTCTTACGGTCGGTCGATCGTTGTTCAGTGATATCATGTATCCTTACTAGGGTACCCCCCTAGTTCACGACCTCAAGTCGGATACTTGCCCAACAAGGCATAAACACAAACAATACTTTCATACCTTTGTGGAGTCATGCTTCACATCTAAGCCATGATCCCATTCCACAACCTTTATATCACAACACACCAAAAAGAAGAAAAGGAAGATGACTTATGAAGACAAATGAAGATAAAGCTTCAAGACATTAGATTAAGTCTTTGTAAGTACTTCTATCCTAAACTCTTAAGTATATATAAGTCCTTTAAATCTCAAATAGACTGACGCTTTCCGCGCCCAGGCGAAGGTATTATCGCCTAAGCGAGACCTATCTTGCCCAAGCGAGAGGGTTCCAGAAACTCATTAAAATTCTGGATTTTTTTTTTGCCCAATCGGGTTTTTGCTCGCCCGGGCGGACTTTTGGTCGCTCGGGCTTGTCCCGGCGACGCCTCGTTCGCCCAGGCGAAAATCCTGGGATTTTTTTTCTTCGCCCAATCGGGTTTTTGCTCGCCCAGGCGGACTTTTGCTCACCCAAGCAACAGAAACTAGACAGAATGCCAATTTTTGCCCTTTTTGACAACCGAAACACATTTAAACATGATTTTTCAAA
>NW_017723818.1:0-2211 GCF_001865875.1 Lupinus angustifolius
GGAAGAAGAAAGGAGAAAATGAGATAAAAGTGAAGAGAGGGTTTTTACCTTCTCTTGAAATTTTTGCAAATGAGAGATTGTGAGAGTGAAGTGTGAGAGTTTAAGGAAATAGGGAAATCAGATTTTCCCTAGGCAATAATGACAAAATCTCCTAGGGTGGCTCATGATGAGCTCATGAGATATTTGAGAAAGTGATGGGAGATTTGCTTTATGAAAGTCAAATCTCTCATCCCAATGCGAAATGATCACTCCTCGGACATGTGTGATACCCATGCCCGAGTATTATCGGCCCATACTCGATCGGGTATTATAAATCACGTGATCCTAATATCCGATTAGAATATCGGATTTCGGCATTCCGAGTGAAAAATATTTAGAAAATAGGTATGGGTGTATTCAGGGTCTATATTGACTCAAAATTAAATTACGAATTCAACGGCGCGATCAGAATTTGATTCCCAGTATCGGAACTCAAAAAGACCCTTTTTGAGCCGTACCGGGCGGATTCGGCCCCGACAGTGGTCCAGAACCGGCTGTCTCCAAAAATTACCAAAGTTTACCACAAAATCGGAAATAAAATTTCAAGAATAAAACTCAACTAGAGTTTTGTCTAATTCCTTACCGAAAATTCCCAGAAATTCATTTTCGAATATATAATTAATGAAAATATTAGTAAAATCTTATAATTCAAAATCGTAAAATTCGCGGTGTTACATAAAGAATTCCTTGAATAAAAATAATGCGATATCCACTACTAGACCTTTGGAGCTTCTCCATATGAACTTGTTTGGACCGTCACAAATTATGACTTTTGGTGGAAGTTATTACGCTTTGGTAATTGTTGATGATTTTTCTATATTCACATGGACTTTGTTTTTAGCGTCAAAGAGCGATGTTTATAAATATTTTAAATGTCTATCCAAATAAATCCAAAACCAGTCTAATCTAAAAATTATTTACATACGATCCAACCATGGCAGAGAATTTGAAAATCATAAATTTAATAAGTTTTGTAATAAACATGGCATCATGCATCATTTCTCAACTCCTCGTACCCCTCAATAAAATGGAGTTGTTGAGAGGAAATATAGAGTTCTAGAGGAACTCGTGAGGACCATGCTAAATGAGAGCAAGGCTCCAAAATATTTCTAGGCTGATGCAGTTCACACAACCTCTTATGTAATTAATCGAATACTACTTACACCTACTTTTTAGAAAACACCTTATGAAATTCTTAAAGGTCAAAAACCGAATATTGCTCATCTTCATGCATTCGGGTGTAAATATTTTATTTTAAATAATGGAAAAAGGTCTTTAGGAAAATTTGACTCAAAAGCTGATGATGGCATATTCTTAGGGTATTCATTACATAGTAAGGCATTTCGTATGTTCAATAAATATACCATGGAAGTAGAAGAATCTATTCATGTTCATTTTGTTCTTCTCGAAAGAGAAGAGAAAAGTCTTTTCTGATGACATTTCAGGTATGTTGAAAGGGTTTTGTAGTCGAGAGGTTTTTCCCTCAATAAATCATCGTGACAGCAGTGTCAATTTGTTGAAAGGTTATTACTCTCATTTTTGGTGTGTTCTTTTTATTTGATTAAGTAAGTGAACTCGGTTTTATTCTTTGTTCGCCATCTCAGCTTTGTTGAAATAAATTCCAACGCTGGTATAATGGTTTCAAGAATATTCCAGTTACAACTTACTTCTTAATAATCATGTGAATGCGTTATTCCTTTTTTGCCCCATCTTGGCTTTGTTAGAATAAATTCTAAAGGCCGGTACAATGGTATCGAAGCAATCCCTTATTACATAATTATTAAGTACCTTTAAATACCATCTTGATTTTGTGGAATAAATTCCAACACCGGTTTAATGGTATTCTAATGTACAAAAGTGATGAATAGTTAGTTGTTAGAAACAAATAAATAAATAAAGAACAAAAGAATAATAAAATTAATTTAAGTGACCTTTATTTGTTGACTCCCTTTTGGGTTCCTTTTATGAACAAACCAAACTTCTTCCTTAAGGAAGGTTGATATCAAAGAATAAATAAATTTCAGAAAATAAATAACAATAAATAAAAGTTAGTAAGTTAGCTTCATCAATTTTGTAAAAAGGTGTTTTCAAGAAATAAATTTATTGATAACACTTTACTATTTTACAATTTACACATCTTTCAAGATTCAATTGTAGTATAGTATATGGTTA
>NW_017723819.1:0-2257 GCF_001865875.1 Lupinus angustifolius
TTTAACAAGAAACATAAACTAAATATTAACAAATTCTTGAGGAGACAAGATCATTTTGAATGAGGAAAATATTTCTCAACTTCTTATGAATTTGAACTATTTAGACGAGTTCTTATGTTTTACTTTGATTAACTCCAAACACCAAGTTCTAAAATCCTCCTTTTAGTGTATGTCCTAAAATGGTAGAATGATAAACACTTATATTTATTACTAAACAATATTACGTCCACAAAGAGATTAGGTTGTCACACCCTAATCTTGGCTACTCTAATATTAAAGTAGTAATGAATATAAGATCTTAAGAAAAGTATGCTTAACTTGGCAAATAAACTAAGTAGTACAACTACTTCTTAGTTTATTTGTTAAGTGTTTGAGACAAGTAATTTTTATGACTTGAAATCATTTTTTAGGTGATCAATCTAAAAAGAGCATTAAGTACTTCTCAAACAAATAAAATTAACCAAAACACCAACTTGAATGATTAAAATTCAAACTTTAGAATAAAAGAAGAAGTACAAATACATAACCATATTCAAAAGAAATTGTTAGGAGCATGAGCCATCCATCCAAGGATTGGATGCTTTGAGTTCCAAATGAGATTAAAATTGAATTTTGAATCTCATTTGCCTTCTCCTTTTTCTCCTCTTGAATTATAAACTAAAATTACAAAAATTGCTTAAATAAAGTTCCTAAGCTAAGAAAAAGAAGAGAGAACTTCAGAAAAGAATTTGTAGGCAAAATGTTAGTGAAAATGTGTGAGATTTGTGTATTGGATCTTTTTTTGCTCGAATGGAATGTGCCATATTTATAGAAATTATTCTGGGCCGATGAGCTGCTTGTCAGCCCCACTAAGCAGCTGACCAAACCCTTCAGCATGGGTTTGGTCCCTTGATCAAGTAGCTTTGTCACCTCCTTGTGCTTGACTCATGAAAGCTAGTTGTGAGCTATGAAACCAGATATTGTTAGCTACTCTGAAAAGCTTATGGTGGGCTACTTGAGGTGAGGTCATTGTTGACTTCATGGTTTGCTTGATAGTTAAGTCAAGTCTGGGTGCATAATGCTTAGCACACATGTTGCACCGCTAAGCTGCTTGTTCAACAGCTTTGACCAGGTTGACTGGGACGTGGCCTAGTGCTTGCTGATCTAGGTAGGAGTCTGGTTCTCCACTAAGCTGCTTGGTTGGACCGCTAAGCTACTTGTTCAGCAGCTTGGGCATGTGCAAAGCTTGTGTCTGATCGTGTCAAGCTGAGTTCTGACCATGCCAAGACTAGTCTGGTTCTAGGCTGAGCGGCCATGCAGGTCCACTCAGCTGCTTGCTTGAGCAACTTGGTCCAAGTCAGGCTGTTGTCCAAGTCAGGCTGGTGTTCAGGTCAGCTTAGCATGGTTTGGTCCATGCTTAGCTGCCTGGTTGAGCACCTTGGTTTTTGACTTCTTTTTCGTTTTAACCATGAGTCTTTTTTCTCTTCTTTTCTTCTTTCTAAATCCTACAAAGTACATAAAAATGAAATACACACACAAATATACAAGATTGTGATATTTTATACAAAAAGTATTGTTTTAAGTTGGTTTTTCTCAATTATGCTTAAGATAAGTGCCATAAAAGTGTATGAAATTTATTATGTTTGACACTTATCAAGGTACACTAGAAGAAGTGAAATCCAAGGACATGAATCAAATCTAACAAGATGTTGAGAAAATAGTAGAAGAACAACATGAGGACATGCCATTGCATGGAAAACTAAAAAGGATCATCCACTCGATAAGGTGTTAGGTGATATATCTACGGGGTGGTAACACATAGTTCTTTACGTAATTTCTGTAATTTTGCTGCATTCGTATCTCAAATAGAGCCAAAGACCATCGATGAAGCCATCGAGGATGTACACTGGGGTATAGCTATGCAAGAAGAGCTAAACCAGTTTGAGCGAAATAATGTGTAGGACTTGGTAATGTGTGATTGGCACCAGATGGGTCTTTGGTAATAAGCTAGATGAATCTGGCTTAATAATAATAAATAAGGCTCGCTTAGTGGCCAAAGGCTACAACCAGGAGGAGGTCATCGATTATGATGAGACCTATGCTTCTGTAGCCAGACTTGAGGCCATTAGGATGCTCTTGTCTTTTGCATCAATCATGAATTTTAAACTTTTCCAAATGGATGTTAAAAGTGCATTTTTAAATGGCTATATTCAAGAGGAGGTGTACGTAGACCAACCACCAGGGTTTGAAAATTATAAATACTTGAACCATGTGTATA
>NW_017723820.1:0-582 GCF_001865875.1 Lupinus angustifolius
CTACTTGAAAAATGGTTCGAAAGAGGCTTGGTCGACACCACTCTCTTTATTCGTAGATTAGATAATCATGTTTTACTTGTAAAAATATATGTTGATGATATTATCTTCGGATCTACTATTGAAATCCTTTGTAAGGAATTTTCTGAGTTGATGCAGGGGGAGTTTGAGATGTCGATGATGGGTGAGCTGACTTTCTTCCTCATGCTTCAAATTAAACAAATGGAAAGTGGAATCTTCATTTATCAATCGAAGTATTGCAAGGAATTACTAAAGAAGTTTGATATGGAGCAATGTAAAGATGCATGTACACCTATGGCATCTGCATGTTATCTGGACAAAGATGAAAAGGGAAAAGCGATTGAGGTAACTAAATATCGTGGAATTATCGGCTCCTTATTGTACTTAACTACTAGTCGCCCTGATATTATGTTTAGTGTTTGTATGTGTGCTACATTTCAAGCTTTGTCAAAAGAATCACATTATATTGTTGTAAAACGTATCATGAGATATTTAAAGGGAACTATAACTATGGGATTATGGTATCCTAGGGATGCCTCCTTATCCTTGGTAGGTTACTCCGAT
>NW_017723821.1:0-5772 GCF_001865875.1 Lupinus angustifolius
AACAAAGCATATTGAAATAAGACACCATTTCTTGCGTGATCATGTTCAAAAAGGTGATTATGTATTAGAATTTGTTCAAACATCTAAGCAATTAGCAGATATTTTCACCAAGCCCCTCTCACGAGATACTTTCTATGTTCTTCGAAGAGAACTAGGAATTCTTGATGAAAAATATCTTGATTGAGCTTATATAATTGCCTTGCATGACTTATTTGCCTTGTATGCTTTATTATGAAAAACATGCTGAATGCTCATAATTCCTTGTATGATCCATGATTCTGTGTTTAAATTAAAAGTCTTATAAATATATGTGATTGCTTAAAATTGATTTAATAATTAGTTTGAAATCATTGCATGTTCTTTAAAAACATCCAAAACACTATATCTGATGCATTTAATCGATTAAGACCATAAGTTAATTGATTACCTGGGCAAACATTTTAAAACCTGACATTTTTAACTCAGGTTAATCGATTAAGTAATGTTGTTAATCGATTAACGACATCAGTATATCAGAAACAGAAGCGTTTCTAGGCATTTTTAAAAACCTCATTCATCATCTTTTCTCTCAAATCTTAGAGGAACAAGTCCAACATCATCCCTAAGCTTTAACCTAGCCCAAACCAAATCACCCCACACCACTTCCACTCCATAAACCGACTTCTCCATCTTTTATTTCCAAGAAATTCGTTTTCCCCAAATTGAAAACCCTACACTAGGTTTCCCACAATCCTTCCATTAAACCTTCATCACGATTCAGTTTCAATAGCAATGGAGAGAGGACATGCTAAGAGAATGAAGACAACCGCTCAACGTCCACCACGTGTCCCAAAAGTCGTGCCATCTCAACAAGCAAGGCAGGACCATGGGGACCCGTACTATTCATTGATTTTACAAGAAACCCGGTTGCTCAAATTTCAGCGGAGGAAACCCACATATATTCAGTTTGTGAATTTGACTTGGCTAACGAAACAAAACTTCGACTTTCCATATGGTTTGCAAGCTCAGGGGGTGTCCCTTTCTAGGAATTAAAAGGTAACATTTACCCTGCTCTAGTTAGGGAGTATTATGCCAACTTTAGATACAAAGATGGGAAGTATTGGTCAATGATTGCTGGAAAATTGTTTGAGATTAAGAAGATATCTTTATGAATATGGGTGGTTTATCCTATATTGGTGCTAGATTAAGTGATTGGGGTTGGGCAGATAATAACTCTTTTGATGTTGTTGAAATGTATAAGTCTTGTTTGCATAGACCTCAGTTATATGTTCAGGATGAATTGACCAAAGCTGGGTCACTGTCCGTGGAGAATAGGCTCCTACACTACTTGATTGCCTATATTCTGATTCAGAGGAACACAAATCATGCACAACCTACAATGAATGATTTGAGGTTCATGTTTGTTGTAAAGGAGAACATAATGATCAACTGGCTTGAAGGTCATGTATAGCGTCACCACTTCTCAATCAAGGATGCTTCCTTATAGTATCTTCATTTTGCGAGTTATTGATTATCTACATATTGATGTTTCAGATACTATAGTGTTGAATTGTTCTGACAAGGATCACTTGATTGGTGAAAGTCTGATTCATAAGATGGGTATTTACAAGTACGGCAACACATGGAAATATCAAGAGGACTTCAACACTGTGAACCTTGACCCCTCTAGTGAGGATGATCAAGGTGATAACCAAGAGCCATTTGCTGCTACTCAGGGGAGTCTTCAGGATATGCATCACAGGAACCTGCTTTCGAACAAGCCTACATGGATACTATGGAACAACGTCTCAATAATAGGATGGATCTTGACTTTCAGTCTCTGAAGGACTCATATCATACGGATCTGGAGAATTTTGAGGAGCGTCAGAAAGCTTATATTGACAACCATTACCAATCTTTGAGGAACTATGTTCAGACCACTGCTGGCTCACAAACTAGAAGATTGTATGCTGAGTTCAACAAGTTGAGTACCTTCATCAAGGGTGGTAGTAGCTCGACGATTCCTGAAAACCAAAACCCTCCATCTCATCCTTACTTAGGAGCCCTTAGAGCCTTAGTTTTATCCTTCCTAGCTAATGGACTTTGTCGTTCCTTGTTCCCTCTTAAGAACTTATCTTTCATTTTGCGCTTTTGTTCTTATTATGGATTGTAATAACTCTAAAACTTCTGCTGAATTACTGCTTTAAAATTTGACATTGCTTTACAATGATTTCGAATTATCTTGTTCATCCTTGAGTACTAATTATTTTGCAAATAGTATACTCCTTTGTTTAATGGATCTTGATCATGTTTGGTGTATGTGTCAATATTGAATGATTATGCCTGTTGCTAACTGCTCAAATATGTCAAATGCTTAATCGTTTCATGCTTAATTTGAATAAACATAGCCTTTCATGCCATTAAAACTGTTCTGTTGTTGTTTGTTGTCCATTTAATTGATTAAGACCTTCTGTTAATCGATTAAATGCTGCATAAATGTGCATTTGTTCAAGCTTCTTACAGTTGGTTGATTGATTACTTGCCCAAAATTAATTGCTTAATTACAGTCTGTCATAACTATAATAACTCTTATGACTTTTGACTAGAATTGAATACTTGTATCTTTTTCATAATGTCAAAAGGGGGAGAAAGGTTACTTGCATGTATTTTGCAGGTTGTGTAATAGCACTTTTGCAGGTTGTTGTACATAGCTTCCATAATAATGATTGCTTACCTAAGGGGGAGCAAATGCGCTTCAACTTTGTATCTTTGAAAAACAACCATTATGCAAACTCATCATCAAGCTAATTCATCAAACGTTTTGAACAATTTTGATCTGGTGTTTGTCATCATAAAAAAGAGGGAGATTGAAAGTGCAAAGTGTCAAGGATAGCACTAGCAATGCTTTGCGTATGTTTTGATGAAGACAAGGTCCTATTAAAGCTTGAAGATGGCTCAACAATCAACATGCCTAATGCTCATTTCGTCATATCTAGACTAGGATAGAAATAGAGTCATTATTCTAAGTAGTCTGGGATGTGTGTCGTAGTAAGTGAGTATAGGTGAGGTGAACCTAGGTGCGAGTATAAGTTAGGTGAACCTAGGTGCTAGTCTCTCAAGCCATCTTAATTGTAATATCATATCCATGAGACATATCATCTAGTTAATTGTATGTTCATGCATTAATCATACATGTTATATGTGCATATTAGGCATAATATAATTGCTAGAACATGTATATAAGTTGTGCATAACATATGAGAACTTTACCTTTTGAACCATGTACTTTAATGTGTCAGTTAATCAATTAACGTAGTGACTTAATCGATTAACTCAACTGATTTTATGTTAAATCAGTGTTTCTATTACAACTATTTTCTGTTTCATTCTGTTGCACTGGTTAATCGATTAACGGGTAGCCTTAACCAATTAACAGGTCTGTTATTTGTTATAATTGATTTCTGTTTTAACCATTTAACTGTTTGCAACGAATCCAACTGCCAAAACTACTTGCTATAAATAGAGGCAACTTCTAGAAAACTGTAGCATTGCATTCTATTGTATAGGGCTGATTTTAGACAGCATATTTCATTTTGTTTTACTGTTTTTGCAAGAAAGTTGCATGTGTGAGAAGAGAGTTATCATGTTGAATTGATTTTTGATTTTACATACTGTTTTACATATTCATATGCTCATTCTTATCTTGCTCACATGTTCATGCATTATTTGTAAAGATTGACAGAGAAATTCTTTGATTTCTGTTTTTGATTAACTCGCATGTTCTTGATGGCTTGAGTGATTAGTGAGTGAGTTAGTCTTAAGGTCTTTTACTTGTAATATTTCAAGCATTATTGTGCTTATAATATCTTGTTGTTTTAACCTGTTTTTGTGTATTTCTGGATTGATCTCTTGGTGTCGTACCACCACAGAGATCGAGATTCTTCACCAAGACTGAGAGGTCTTGATTTGAGACAAGAATCTTCACTGAGGTTGTTTCGTGAGAAAGGTTTTCTCACACGAAAGGTAGAGTCAAACTAAGGGTTTAGGGGTCCAAGATTTCAAGAAAGAAGCATCCTATGTGCTTGTAATTGAATTGGTGTGTGTATTCATACTTTTACTCAATATTGTGAAGAAGAACATCTCCCTAGATCAGAAGGGGAGGTCTCGATATTGTTTTGTGCATGAATTAATCGAATAAGACTAGGTGTTAATCGATTGACTGGGCTGTTTCCAAAAATTGGGTTTTGGTGCAAGAAACGGTGATTGATAATCGCTACACCTATTCAACCTCCTTCTAAGTGTTCCTAGGCCACTGATACTTAACACACATGAATTGTTACACATTTAGTATAAAAGATATGCTTCCATGATATATTAATTAAATATAAATTTTTACACTATCAATAAATAGATATTTGAATCATAACAAAAAATAATGCAAACATACCTTGTAAGGTGAATGATATGCATCCTGCCTGACACCTTATTAGGCAGGGAGTCGGTCGCAGATAGTAACGCTGAACGCATCTAGCCATACAAATGCATTGCCTGATATCTATGGCTGAATAAGCTTGTGCAATTAACACAAACACAATCAACACTTGCATTACCATCATATTCATCTTCATCTTCTCAAATAGCTTGTTGCTTTGAGAATGAGAAGACTTTCCAAATTTATAAGCTTGAAATTAAAATTGTTCATTTTAGGAAAATCAATTTAAAATTTATTTATTCAATTAGCTATGTAATTAATTTAGCAGGAAAAAAAGATGTATACAATGACCGTGTAAAGATTTTTTACACTGTTATTGCACTATTCACCATTAAAATTTAGTCATCATTAATTTATAAATACAAGTAGTATAAATAAATGGTGGATGATATGCTAACTGTGTATAAATTTTTATGTTGATAGAATATAGCTATCATATTCATTAATTTAGAATATTTTTTTTATCTATTATTAGATAATGCAATGAATATAAGATATATAGTCAAGATTAAGGGTGACAAAAAAATCCGACTCGCGGGTACTCTAGAAATACCTGCAATTGGTACACACAATAATAGTTTATGAGTGAGAATTTGTTTTATGATATTCGTCATGTGGGTACCCGCAAATTTTAAATTAGTTTTTAATTAAATTTATATATATATATATATATATATACATATACATTATAGTTTTTGTTTATTATTTTAATATTTTATATCATGTACTTTATTATTATTTTATAATAAATTACACCTATTTGACTATGATCATTAATTTGTCATATAAATATCATGTTATTCATCTAATTATTATTTTGACGTATTAACTATTACAAAGTATATAAATATATAATTAAAATTAAAAACTCATGGGGTACTCATAAATATCAGCTACCTACGCAGGTACTCGCAAATATTATGAGTTTGAAAACATGAAAGCACTATCTGCGCCCGCCTGCCACTACCGGTATCATATAGTCAAAACAAATTGTATATACATTTACTAATTTTCCAATTTAATATATATATATATATATCTATACTATATATCTATACTATATATAAAGCCAAAACATGGTGTAACCACCACCATGGCATAATTTCTATATTCCTAATTTGCCCTTCAAAATTTTAATTTAAAAAAACCATATAATCCTATATAACCACCTCAAATATATTAACTATAAGTTGCATATCTATATTACTAATAAAGGAAAAACATAACCTAATTTTCATGAAGTTATTTTGGGTTTTCCTATTTCATATTTTATAACTTCTAATTTTATTGTATAAGTTATA
>NW_017723822.1:0-258 GCF_001865875.1 Lupinus angustifolius
CTTCTAATTTTATCTTTACTAGCATGTTGACAGACACTACCGTGCCCGTGCCTGTCAACCCGCTTTCCTATTGTTCGTAATGTGTATGTATTCTACATATTAAGTTATATTATATATTGTAATTTGCATTTGAATATATATTCGTTTCAGGTAATTGTTCAATCTTACAGAAATGATGCATATACAATTGTGTTCATCAAGAATAGAGTCTTGATATCTTCACTTAATTTTATTTTCTAGCATGTTAACAGGCACTAC
>NW_017723823.1:0-18439 GCF_001865875.1 Lupinus angustifolius
GGGTCTGTCAACCCGATTTCATATCGTTTGTAATGTGTATTCTACATATAAAAGTGATTTTTTATCTAATTAATTAAAATCTATTGAGTAAATCTATTGCATTGGTCACAATGTATATCCATTAAATTAAAAAATGGGAATGCATGAAATATATTGCATTGGTCACAATGTATGCAATTGAGTAAAGAGTATGTGAATATTTGATATTTAAAACATCCAGACTACACTTTACAAACAATATGAAAGCGGGTTGACAGACAAAGTAGTACATGTCAACACGCTAGAAAATAAAATTAAGTGAAGATATCAAGACTCTATTCTTGATGAACACAATTGTATATGCATCATTTCTTTAAGATTGAACAATTACCTCAAACAAATATATATTCAAGTGCAAATTACAATATATAATACAACTTAATATGTAGAATACACATCACAAACATTAGGAAAGCGGGTTGACAGGCACGGTAGTGCTTGTCAACACGCTAGTATATATAAAAGGATTTAGTGGCTTTGGAGTTTAATTTGAATACAAAAATGGTTTTAATATTTTCTAACATAAATATATTTTTGAAAATTGAAATATAAAAATAATTTACAAATTATTTTCATCGATCCCATTTTTATTTATTTTCAATCGAGAAGATCACAAAAAAATGATTTAATGAAATGAATATTCATTTTGACCTTGTAGACACAAATATCTTGATAAACAGAACGAAAAATAAAATTGTTCCTTCAAAATTATAAGGAAACAACCTAAAGTATGAAGAGTTAATTTAATCCTCAAAAAATTTAAATAGTGATTACATTGGTAATTTATAGAGAGTAAACCATCACTAAACTTATTCTAAAAAAAATCAATTTAATCGATATTTAAATATTAATTTTTATACTCTTTTAATGTTGGCTTGATACTTTATCTTATTTTTAGTTTTTAATTTGTCCAATAAAATAGAGTATCAATTTAGATATCAAATCGAAAACTAAAAATAAGATGATGTTTGACCTTCAACTTTCTATATTTCAAAGGCATTTTTTTCCATTTTTTACTATTATAATACTTCTAATCTAAAAAATCATAATTATAGTCTATATAATTTAATTTTTTTATTATATAGAGAACTATCATACTATGTTTCTTTTATTAATATTCTTTTGCATCACATGGAAAATTAGTTGAAATGAATGTTAAATTTGAACGTCATAAAGAGCACTAGTGGACTACACTAAGTTATTAGAAATTCTTAATTTCTAATTAAGGTGTTTATCATATATTTAATACAATTATATTGACTATTTGTTTTTTATTACAAAACAAGTGATCTAATTACTAACAACCTAAAAGATTTCTAAAACTGATAACGATTATGAGCTTAATGATTGAATACCTAACATATAAGGAATGGTTATGGTCCCCAAGACACCAAATCACAAATAGTTTTCACCTCTCCCCATGGGAGAGAAAACGAAGATCCCAAAAGGAATTAAGGATTTGGTTGAGGAATGTCACTATACCAAAACTTTCTCAAAGATATATCAAAGAAGTAGATTAGAGAACATGGATTCACGTATGACTCCATATCCTTGATTTATATTATGTATGAAAATTATGATATTTAAGATCCTATGATTGATATTTCACCTGTCATTAGAAAATATCTAACATAACTATCATGCAAATATAAATATATATTTATTTTTTCTCATATTAATACCATTGACTTAATATCTTTGTGTCGTAGACTTAACTATAAGCCCACAAAAAGTCACAACTATACTGATGTTGGAATTGAGGCTTAAACTTAACAAATAACAAGTGTTATAAACTTGAGTGTTCTGAATTCAAAATTCCTCTTCAAGAAAATTAAACCGCTTTCTCCTAAAATTCTATTACATCATGTTCTTATTGCAGTAAATTTTAATTAAATCGTAGATATCAATAAAAAATAGTCTATTTTCTTAACTTTTTAAAATAATATTAAATTTTTATTATTTTAATTCATTTTAAAATCTTTATGGTTTTATTGTTTCCTATTAAAGAAAACAGAGAGGAAAAAACAATTTGTTAGAATAAAAATGTAACGTTTGGTAGTTGGTATAAAGGAGTATTAAGAAGGGTTGATATTTCATTTTGTTGTGTTATAGAATAAAAAAATAAAATATAGTTATAATTTTGGAGTTGAGATTTCAGATTAAGTTTGGAAGACACTTAAAAGTATTACACATTTAAACTTTTCATACTTTTCGTTCTGGTCTGGATCGGTCTGGATTCCAGAGTTGAAACCAAAATCCGGACCGAACCAATCGGTCTTTAAAAAATAAGTCTAACACGACCCAAACACAATCAGTTTTTGCGGTTTTTGACTATTTTAGATTGATTTTTGGTTTTATTTTTTGATTATCTAGACTTGAACACCCCTAGACTTAAGAAGTATCATAGAATAAGAGTAATATAAACTTGAGGATTATAAATTCAAAATTCCCATGATATTTTGGATAAATATGTAACTTGCATGAAGGTTACTCTCCTTACATAGAATTAAACCACTTAATCCTAAAATTCTAATTAAAATTTTATCACATCATTTATTATATGAATTTTTTATTGAATTATAGATATCAATAAAAATAGTCAATAATCTTGACATTTTAAAATAACATTAAAATTTTATTATACTAAATCTTTTTGAAATCTTAATAGTTTTATTATTTCCTATTAATAAAAAAAGAGACAAAAAAATAATTTGTTAAATCTATTATTTGAACACGTGTGTCGCAAGTTGAAATAGTGATACGGGTACAGGTCACATAAGGATGGCAAAAAAACTCGTACCCGCGGAAAAAATCCGCACGAGCACGGGTATAGGTCACAAACGGGTACCCTCGGATTTTATAAACGGGTTTTTTAAATTACCCATAACCCATACGAGTGGGCACGAGTATTGTGGTACCCGTGCCTACGGGTACCCAACATTTGTTTAATTACCATATTACCCTTAATAAAAATTCATAAACTACTATACACTTCCCTGAAAACACAAAATTTCTATTTATCCTCTTTCCCCTAAAACTAAAATCCCTAACCCATTTACCCCTTTCTTTGAATCTTTGTCATTCCCTTATGTAAAACCTAATTTACTTTCTCATTCTCTTCTCTAAAGCCTTCAAGCATAGGTATATTCGTTTCTCTCTCTTCAATCCTTGTTATATTTTAAGTTCTCTCTCATTTACATTGTCTTATTTGTTCGTTCATTCCTTCAATTTATTTCCTTCTACATAACATATATATGTTTCAATTTATTTCCTTTAATCATAGATCTATATTATAAACATTATGTTTCTATTAGTTTCCTAATGATGTTACTTTCTAAATCTCACCTTTCATTCTTCCTTCCTTTTACTATTATAGCTGTTAGGAGATGGCAAAATATATATGATGAAATCAATAGAGATAAATTTCAATATGTTTTAGTGATTGTAATTGCTTCATGTTTATTTTTTAAACCATCTCTTGGTAGTTGGTACTACTTACATTCACTGCAAGCACTTCTTAAAGCAAGCAAATGGTATAAATGGTATATTAGTGACTGTCTCTGAATTAGTTTTACCCTTCCTAGATTCATATGAATTACAAATATTAGTGATTGTATCAAGTAAATATCAATGAATTACTAGATGCATCATCTCAATTATTAGGCTTCTTAAAATAGATGAAATTCTACATTCTTGATGCTTCATGTGGCACTAATATCTAGAGATGTCTTCCAAAGATTATCACTAAGAGATAATCAATATAAAACATTGCCGAGTGACGATGAATGGGAGATGACCAATGAAATTTGTCAAAGGTTGAAGTTATTTTATAATGTGACATTAAAGTTTTCTGGTACTTTGTATCCAACTGCAAATGTCCTTTTTCCAAAAATTTGTGAAATTAAATTGCCATTACATGTCTGGCTTCAATCTACTAACCTTGTTATTCAACAAATGGCTGAAGCAATGTATGTCAAATTTGGTAAGTATTGGGGTGATATAGGTGCTTTGATGGCTGTTGGTGTTGTGTTCGATCCTAGATACAAACTATGTTTTTAAGAATTTTTTTATCCCGTAATCTATGGAGAGCAACATGTTTCTGAAATGGACAAGGTGAAAGGTATTTGTGAAGACTTGGTAAAAGAGTATGAGATTAAAATGAAGGGTAAAGAGAGTGTTTTTTCAAGTCAAAGTCATAGTCAAACTCTAAATTTAATAGACGTGGGGCAGATGAAATGAATATTGATTGGAGGGCAAAATATCAAAGTTTTGTTTCTAAGCAAAATATCAAAGTTTTGTTTCTAAGCAAAATATTGCTACAGCACACCGTAGGTCAGAACAGGACATATATTTAGAGGATGGAGTATTACCTGATCAAGGTGGAGAGTTTGACATCTTAACTTGGTGGAAAGTAAATAGGATATGTAACACCATGAAAATTTTATATATTTTATTAATTATTTATTTTTAACAAAAATTAATTTTAGAAAATAATCGGTAATGAATTAGGCTAAACCTTAGTTGAGTGTTAGTATTGTTTTATGAATTCCTATCTTGTGGTAAAGTTTCGTAACTTTCTGTGACGAAAAGTTTTTGGACTGCTGCCGGACCCAAATTCGCCCAAATTCGGCCCAAAAACGTGTTTTGAGTTCCGTAGCTCAGAATCGAATTCTAATTGCGCCTTTGGCTTCGAAATATTAGTTCGAGTCAGGATAGACATCAATTTTATCCAAAACGCATTTCTAAATATTTTTCCACTCCGAATTTGGCATTTCGAGATTCTGACAATAATTAGAAGATTTTAATATCCAACCAAGTATTAGCTGACAATACTTGTACATGGTCTCATCACGAATGATTCGTCGAAAATGTCACCTCATTTTCCCGAGTGAAACTTGTGTGACAAGCAAGCGAAACTACTCATGTTTACACTAAATTCCATAAACCCTTCACTTACCTATTGCACCATTAATCGTGGAAACACTTGGTTTGCCTCCATAAATTAGATTCAATTCCCCTAACTCTGATTTATTCCACTTAAATAAAAGCCGTAAACCCCTTGAAACCCTTGGCTTGCACCCCCTAATGTAAATTACTCTACTTAAAGAGCCCATTCAAGGTAGAGAAATCCTTGGCTCTACATTACATTTCATTCTTCTTCTTTTGGATTTTCTCAAGAACTTCAAGGTAAACCTCATCCATTTTGTTTTTAATCTTTTAGAAAATCTAGCCGTTCATTGTTTTCAATATTCGAGTATGATGTTTATGCGTATGTTACAAATATTTTTAACTCTCAAAATTTTTCTAAAAAACCTTCTTACCTCTTGTTATACGCAAGAACGCGAAACATGAGTTTTCGTGAATCTAGAAATTGTTGTTTTGGAAACCATTAAATCTTGTTGTTCATGGGGCTGTTTTAGTGTTTTGAATATATGCATGTTATTTATGTTGATGAAAGATGATGGTTTTGAAATCAATGAAATATTTTAAATTGAAATGTCGTTTTGATTATGAGATCAATCCTTGTGAAAAGGTGTTGAAATGATCATGAACACGGTAGGGATCGGGAACGAGACTTTCGAGGATAAAGGATGGTTCGGGATTATGAATCTTGGACCGGATGGATGAAAGGCTTGGATGTCTTAGAATGGATTAAAATGACGTTTTTATCTTAGAGTTAGTAGGAAAGCGATTTAACTCGCGAATCATTGATTTGTGTTTTGTCTTAGTTTCGAGGCGTTTGAAGTTGGACAATCGATCCATTCACGGGAAGGGAATCAACCACGCTACAACCCAAGGTGAGAGAGAATACATTGTAACATAGTGGTGTCCAAATATGACACCTAGATATCCCAACTATCTCAAAAGTTGGGATTGATTTTTGTTTTGTTAGGAACTCGTACTTAACCAAATGATTTCGTGTCTGGATTAAGTACAATGTTTCTTTAGGTTGAATGCCCTTAAGATAGTATAAAATATCAAGTCTCGTGGTTGTTATCCATGAAGGAACACCACTCGAGAAACTAAAATGCATTGGGATCTAAAATAGCGGAGAGTTTGGATCCGGTAGGCCAAAAGGGCGAGGAAAATGGTTCTGGTAACTGGACCACCTCGCTCGGGCGAGCCATCCTCGCTTGGGGGAGGGAGAAACAAAAAATAATGGTCCTAAATAGCGCGTGGGCGAGCAACCCCTCGCCCGGGCGAGCCAGCCTGGCTTGGCCGAGCGTTTCTCGCCTAGGCAAGGGCTAGAGAGCCCATTTTGGGTGTTTTTGGCGCCCGAGTGACCGTATTTCGCCCGGGAAAAGACCAAACATGTATTTTGGCCAGTTTTTGGTGGATTTTTAGCTCGAGCGAAAGTCCCCTCGCTCGAGCGAGAACCATGCATGAAGTTGAGTTTGTTTTGATGTATTGGTCGCTTGAGCGATAGTCTCTCGCTTGGGCGACAGACAAACATAAGTTGTGAGTGTTTCTGATTAATGTAATGCTTAGGCAATAGCCCTAGCTTGGGTGTGAAGTGTATTTACACTTGAGAAAGATCGTGGCTCAGAGGATTGAGTCCGGTGCCCAAATCAACAGACTTATACTGTTACTTTTGTTTCTTGTGCCTTATGTGGACAAGGATTCTAACGAGGATGTCGTGAGCAAGGCTATGCCTAATAAGGATTACATGATACCACGCAGCGAGGTCTTCTAACGGTAAGAGGCTTAGCCATGTGGCCGTCCAGGGTAATTTAGCAATGGTTCGTAGTGGTAGGAATGTTATTCCTGAAAGTGTGCATGTCAAGAGGAACACTTTGGAAAGCTCTCCTTGAACGTCATGGTTTTGATGAGGACAACTTGTGCCTAAAAGAGCTTGAAGATAACCAACAAATCAACGTGCTTAAGTCTTTTATTTGGTACTAGGCTTAGACTAGATTCTAGTTTAAGTTGAGTCGAAGGCTTAGGGCACCTAATACATGTCTCATATGCATATATCTTTTAAATCATTTCATCCATGAGATATGTTCATTTCATAATATGTTCATGCATTACATAAATACATGTATATGTGCATTCTAGGCATAAAACTAAGTGTTAAACATGTATTATCTAAGTGCATAACATATTTGATGTTTTCTATTTGAAAATACACATTTTATTTACTGTTAATCGATTAACCATACCTTTAATCGACTAGCCCAACTGCTGTGAAAAGTGGTTGCTACTGGAACACGTTTTTGAAATGCAGTTAATCGATTAAAGCTTTACGTTAATCGATTAACCTAACTGTTTTTTAAGTTGTTGGAACTGAAAAACTGAAAAACAGAATCAGTTATAATTTTTAGTCCCGTTAATCGATTAAGAAGGCATTTAATCGATTATCTGGGGTTCTGGACTGATTCTTTATAAACTGCGTTTTCAGAATTAATCTCATAAGTTGCATGTTGCATTTATTAGAGAGTTAGAGCATTCTACGTGTTAATTGTTGCATCTATTTGTTAAGTGCATTAGTGAGTTTAGAAATGAGAGATTCCTTGCTTTAGGATTGAGTGCATTTCATGTTATAATCTCTCATGTTTTCCCTCACATGTTCATGCATATTTTGATGCGTTTTTCATGAAGTTTATGATTCTGTAACTTCTGTTTTCATAACTAATACTTGTCATTTCACATGAGTTTGTGTTAGATGTGCATTAGAGTAAAGCCTTCTTGTTATATTTGACCTTTGAAATAGCTTTATTTTACTCTTGTAATTGTTGTAAAGGGAATCTCTTGGTGTCGTATCACCAGTAGAGATTGTGTGTTTCTTCATAGCTTAGAGTGTAAGAAAAGGAAAGAACGAGAGATTCTTTGGCTGGGGCTACGCCGAAAGAAACGTTTTCTTTATCGGTAGGAAGGGAGTCAAACCATTGGATAGTTTCTTTGATTTCTTGTCATTTGCTAAGTGTTGTAATTGGATAATGTGTTTGTAAATTACATTGATTCGATTATAGTGAAGGAAATCTCCCAAGTCAGCCGGGAGGCCTGGATGTAGTTTGCAGTGGACAGCAAACGAACCAGGATAAAAATTCGCGTTGCAGGATTTGTTTTCTCTCTCTCTCTTTACTGTTTTCAATCGATTAATTTGTATATTTGATTCAACTAATACATTCTGCTCTTTTGTTGTATTGCAAGCTATTCTGATATACAAATTTGTAAGCTCTGTATTCGTTCTGTTATCGGTTATCTGTTTCGCATTTAATCGTTTCTGTAATTGCTTACTGGTTCTGTTTAATCGATTAATATTCCTGTGTTAATCGATTATACTGTTTCTATTAATCGATTAAAATAGTTTCTGTTTAAAACTGTTTTTTGTGTTAATCGATTAAGACTGTGCTTATAATCGATTATCCTTTTCTCCTTAATCGATTAAATAGGGTTGATTCAGCATTAAGTGTTGATTTGCGAAAAGCGGTAATTCTAACCGCGACACCTATTCAACCCCCCCCTTCTAGGTGTATTGTAACCACTGATACCTAACAAGTGGTATCAGAGCTAGTACGAAGTGCTAGCTCAACCGCGTATTCGACCGATCATGTTAAAAGACTAATTAAAATATTTTATCGTCTAACTTCGGTTAGTGTGCATATTCATTATAAGTAACGAAGTAGTGGAGAGGAAATTTACTGGAGACGAACGAGCCCCGCGATGTTGAGAGGGACGGCGATGGCGGTGATTCATCAACAAAGTCTTGAGCGAGAGTCTAGGTAAGATGAGTCCCCTGTATTCCTGGATGAGGTATTCTGTTGGATCGGACAGTTCTCACAACGCAAACTAGACGATCTCTAACAACCCCTCTTTGCAATCAGGATCAATGATAGGGATGCCCAGAAAGTGTTTGATACGACACCATCCTGAAATGGACAGTTCTTTAGAACCGATCAATCATATATATATATCCTTGCGATGAATAATTTTTGGTGCGATCAAATCGGCTTGTTATGGGACCTGTACTCTTGGTTATTTCCGAATAGTATATTGGGAGGATATTGGTGTAAGGATGGATGGAATAAGCATAACATTCATACATTGAGATCGTGAATATTAATCCCCATGATCTGAGTTATAACCACATTCATTATTGTGCATTATGTTTGTGATCTATATTGTGTATACTATGTGTGTCACCATGGATGTGATATGTTGTGTAATTCCACGCTGTCAATGAATTATATTCATTAGATGTCTTACTCTCTCTTCTTTTCCTTTCTTTCTGCTTGTTCTCGCTTCGCGTTCTGGTTCAGATGGACCGTACGACGAGGATTCGGAGCTACCGATTCTCGATGTCCTAGGAGGGGACATGGAGTAGTGATGGACATAGATATACCTACACAGGCCCTTGTGCCTTAGAGCTAGAGATGGTTTGTACTCTACGATGCGTTTTCCTTCTCAGCATGCAAATTTGGAGGCTTCATTCACCTTGCCTGCTTGGAGATTTGCATCTACTGCGCCATCCATTCAGTCTGTGATGCCTCACGGACCCAATGATGTTGGACCATCTACTCGGAGATGGAGTAGGAATGATGTGCCAAGTTCCCCACCGAGGAAGAGAGTTGTTATACCGACGCCGCCCGATCTTTAGGCAGAGGCGAGAGTGGGAAGAAAGTCAGAGGGTTCGTCCAACAACCCGGAAGAGGAGCGAGAAGCCGAAGAGGAAGATTGTGTGGAGTTGGTATGTATAGAGGACTCCATTGAGGTGGTGGACATTTCTTCTGATTATGAGACGGAGGAGTATCCCAGCGAGTGTTCTAGTACACCCGCTAACCCTGGAGCTAGTCGCTAGTGGTCATTTCTATTTCTACTTGCCCTTGAGGCGAGTATCTGTGTAGGGTACTTATAATCCGCCTTGCCTTTGTATATGTTTTCAGTTATTTCAATAAAGGATTAAAATGTAGACATGTCAGTTAGGATTAAAATGTAATCCGCCTTGCCTTTGTATATGTTTTCAGTTATTTCAATAAAGGATCATTCCACGAATTATTGTTGTCTTTTCCACATTTTATATTACTAAATGTGATGTCCCGAAAAAGGAATTAAATGTAAATGAGGAGTTTTACATTATAAAAAATAAAATAAAAATTTACCCATTTTTGGGCAATATTGTTGGAGTAATTTTCGGGGCGTTACAACATGGCATCAGAGCGGTTCTTTTCTATTCGGCCTTGGGCATGGCCTCACATGCTTTCTTGTGTGACTTGTGTGCTTAATTGTTTGTTTGAATTATTCGGTTGAGAATGCGACTCATTCATTCATATCTAATGATGTCGTCAACCGATTAGCATTGCCTATAGTATCCTTACCCTATGCTCTAATTGTGTCCACACCCACTAATGAAACCGTCATAGTGTCAACTATGTGCTCTGGATGTCCTATAACTTTAGATGGACGAACCTTCGCAGTAGACCTGATATGTCTACCATTATCCCAATTAGATATCATTTTAGGGATGGACTGGTTGTCTAACAACCATGTTCTCTTGAACTGTTTTAACAAAACCATAATCTTTAGCGATCCTAAGAACCTCATTGAATCCTGTTATGAAACCAAAAGCATTAACACCAATCAAATGAAGAAACTCTTGATGGATGGAGCTCAAGTATTTATGATGCTGGCATCATTGGATAAGAAAGGTGGAGAAGATATTCAGAACCTACCCGTGGTTAGAGATTTCTCCAAAGTTTTCCCGGATGATATTCCTAGTTTGCCCCCAGTGTGGGAGATAAAGTTTGCTATCGATCTGGTTCCTGGAACTGGACCAATCTCTATAGCTCCCTACAGGATGACACCAGTGGAGTTAACGAAGTCGAAAAAGAAATTAGAAGACTTACTACAGAAACAGTTTGTCAGACCTAGTGTTTCACCATAGGGTGCTCCGGCGCTATTTGTGAAAAAGAAGGATGGCAGTATGCGGCTGTGCACTGACTACCGACAGTTGAATAAAGTCACCATCAAGAACAAGTACCCATTGCCAAGAATCGACGACTTAATGGATCAAATAAGAGGAGCTACCGTATTTTCAAAGATCAATCTTCGATCAGGATACCACAAAATACGTGTGAAGTCAGAGGATATTCCGAAGACTACTTTTTGAACGCGTTATGGCCATTACGAATATCTTGTGATGCCATTTGGTGTAACTAATGCTCCTGCAGTGTTAATAAATTACATAAATCATATTTTTCATCCATATCTTGACACATTTGTGGTCGTATTTATTGATGATATCCTGATTTATTCGAAGAATCAGGAGGAACATGCGAAGCATCTCAGGATAGTGTTGCAGATTTTGAAAGACAACCAACTCTATGCCAAGCTGTCAAAGTGTGAATTTTGATTACAATTGGTGAATTTTCTTGGACATGTGATATCAAGTGAAGGAATTGCTGTAGACCCTACTAAAGTAGGAACAGTGATGAAATGGAATTCTCCTAATTCCGTAACAGAGATCAGAAGTTTCCTCGGTTTAGCGGGATACTATCGGAAGTCTATTGAAGGATTTTCAAAGTTGGCATTGCCACTGACTACGTTAACAAGGAAATACAAGGCTTTCGTCTGGACGACGAAGTGTGCAGAGAACTTTCAAGAATTGAAGAAAAGATTGACTACAGCACATGTGTTGATTCTACCAGACCCGAAGGGAAACTACATCGTGTATTGTGATGTGTCTAAACAAGGTCTAGGTTGTGTGTTGATGCAACAACAAAAAGTGGTAGCTTATGCTTCAAGACAATTAAAGACACATGAGCAGAATTATCGGACGCACGACCTAGAATTGGCTGCGATCGAATTTGCTCTCAAGATCTGGAGCCATCACCTCTATGGAGTAAGATTTGAAGTCTTCAGTGATCATAAAAGCTTGAAGTATCTTTTCGACCAAATGGAGCTGAACATGAGGCAGAGACGCTGGATCGAATTCCTTAAGGACTATGACTTTGATATTCAGTACCACCCTGAGAAAGCTGATGTGGTGGCCGACGCCTTGAGGAGAAAGTCTCTGCATATATCAACCATGATGGTCAAGGAGATGGAATTGATTGAGGATTTCAGGAATCTAAGCCTTATAGTGCAAGTAAAACCTAAGGTTTTGATGTTAGGTATGCTTATAGTAACAAATGAATTTCTGGAACAACTGAAAGGCTTGCAAAGTTCCGATCTAGAACTGCAAGAGAAGAGAACCTTGTTGGCTGAAGGAAGAGCCCCAAAATTTCATGAAGGAACCGATGGAGTGTTGCGATGCAAAAACCGAGTCTGTGTGCCAAGAGACCCCGAGTCGAAAATGGCGATCTTGGATGAAGTAGCAAGATGTATCAAGACTTGAAGAAGATGTTCTGGTGGTCCAGTATGAAAAGAGAAGTAGCAAAGTATGTCTCGCGCTGCTTAACATGTTAGAAGGCGAAGATCAAGCACAAACGACCCGGAGGAGAACTACAACCTTTGGATATCCCCGTTTGGAAATGGGATAGCATTGCAATGGATTTTGTAAGCGGATTTCCTCGGACTCAAAAGGGTTATGATGCAATTTGGGTGATAGTGGATCGTTTAATGAAGACAACTCACTTTCTACCCATCAATATGAAATACCTCTTGGAAAGGCTAGCAGAGTTATACATCAAAGAGATTGTCCGACTACATGCTATTCCTATAAATATAATCTTGGATAGAGACCCACGTTTCACTTCGAAGTTGTGGAATGGTTTGCAAACAGCCTTGGGTACCAAATTGAGTATGAGTTCAGCTTACCACCCACAAACGAATGGCCAATCTGAATGGACTATCCAATATTTTTTGTTATGATAGCTCTGGAATATTCTGGAAGTTAGGAAGACTATCTACATATGATAGAATTCACCTATAATAACAGCTTTCATTCGAGTATCCACATGGCGCCGTATGAAGCTCTATATGGCAGGAAGTGTAGAACATAGTTGTGTTGGTTTGAAGCAGGAGAGAATCTGACATTAGGACCTGATGTGGTTCAGCATACGACGGAAAATATAAGAATTATAAGGGAAAACATGAAGGCAACTCATAGTAGGCAAAAGAGCTACTATGACAAAAGGAGGAACTGTCTCGGTTTTGAGGAAGGTGATCATGTCTTCATGAGGGTGGTTCCGACAACTAGCATTGGTAGAGTGCTTAAAGCCCGTAAGCTTACCCCTAAATTGATAGGACCATACCAAATTCTTAGAAAAGTTGGATCAGTAGCTTACCAAATAGCTTTGCCACCTTTACGATCGAACCTGCATAATGTTTTCCACGTATCCCAACTTAGAAAATATATTGGTGACCTATCGCATATCATCGAACCTGATGCAATCCAGCTAAAGGATAATCTCACTTTTGAAGTGATTCCTGTGAGGATCACTGATCGAAGTGTGAAGAAGTTGCAAGGCAAGGAAATTGCTCTAGTTAAGGTGATCTAGAGCCAAGCAAACGAAGAAGATGCAACTTGGGAGGTCGAGAAGGCCATACCTATTTTCTTAAGAGGTATATTTCATTTTGAAGGACGAAAATCTTGTAAGTAAGGGAGGATTGTAACACCATGAAAATTACATATATTTTATTAATTATTTATTTTTAACAAAAATTAATTTTAGAAATTAACCAGTGATGAATTAGGCTAAACAATAGTTGAGTGTTAGTCTTTTTTTGTGAATTCCTATCTTGTGGTCAATTTTCGTAACTTTCTGTGACGAAAAGTTTTTGGATTACTGTCGGACCCAAGTTCGGCCCAAAAACAGGTTTTGAGTTCCGTAGCTCAGAATTGAATTCTGATTGCGCCTTTGGCTTCGAAATATTATTTCAAGTCAGGATAGACATCAAGTTTATCCAAAACATATTTCTAAATATTTTTCCACTCTGAATTCGGCATTTCGAAATTCTGACCGTAATCAGAAGATTTTAATATCCAACCAAGTATTAGCCAACAATACTTGGGCATGGTCTTCATCATGAATGATTCAACGAAAGAATCACCTCATTTTCCCGAGTGAAGCTTGCGTGACAAGCAAGCGAAACTACTCATCTTTACACTAAATTATGTAAACCCTTCACTTACCTATTGCACCATTAATCGTGGAAACACTTGGTTTGCCTCCATAAATCAGATTCAATTCCCCTAAATCTGATTTATTCCACTTAAAAAAAAGGCATAAACCCTTGAAACCCTTGACTTGCACCTCCTAATCTAAATTACTCTACTTAAAGAGCCCATTCAAGGTAGAGAAATCATTGGCTCTACATTACATTTCATTCTTCTTCCTTTGGATTTTCTCAAGAACTTCAAGGTAAACCTTATTCCTTCTGTTCTTAATCTTTTAGAAAATCTAGCCGTTCATTGTTTTCGATATTCGAGTATGATATTTATGCGTATGTTACGAATATTTTTAACCGTCAAATTTTTCTAAAAAACCTTCTTATCTCTTGTTATACGCAAGAACGCGAAACATGAGTTTTCGTGAATCTAGAAATTGTTGTTTTGGAAACTATGAAATCTTATTATTCCTATATTACGTGATAATGTAAGATCGGGTCCCACAAGAAGCTTTCCTTTGGGATATGTCTTAGGATGGACCGATCATATTAAAAGACTAATTAAAATATTTAATCGGCTAACTTCGGTTAGTGTGCGTATTCATTATAAATAACAAAGTAGTGGAGAGGAAATTTACGGGAGATGAATGAGCCCCGCGATGTTGAGAGGGACAGCGATGGCGGTGATTCGTCAACCAAGTCTTGAGGGAGAGTCTAGGTGAGATGAGTCCCCTGTATTCCTGGATGAGGTATTATGTTGGATGGGACAGTTCTCACAGCGCAAACTAGACGATCTCTGACAACCCTTCTTTGCAATCAGGATCAATGAGAGGGATGCCCAAAAAGTGTTTGATACGACACCATCCTTGCGAGGAATAATTTTTGGTGTGATCAAATCGGCTTGTTATGGGACCTGTACTCTTGGTTATTTCTGAATAGTATATTGGGAGGATATTGGTGTTAGGATGGATGGAATAAGCATAACATTCATACATTGAGATCGTGGATATTACTCCCCATGATCTGAGTTATAACCACATTCATTATTGTGCATTATGTTTGTGATCTATATTGTGTATACTATGTGTGTCGCCCAGGATGTGATATTCTGTGTAATTCCACGCTATCAATGAATTATATTCATTAGATTTCTTACTCTCTCTTCTTTTCCTTTTTTCTGCTTGTTCTTGGTTTGTGTTGTTGTTCAGATGGACCGTACGGCGAGGAGGGGACATGGAGTAATGATGGACATAGATATACGTACACAAACCCTTGTGCCTTAGAGCTAGAGATGGTTTATGACGGCTCTATGATGCGCCTCCCTTCTCAGAATGCAAACTTGGAGCCTTCATTCACCTTGCCTGCTCGGAGATTTGCGCCTACTGCGCCATCCATTCAGTCTGTGATGTCTCACGGACCCACTGATGTTGGGCCATCTGCTCGGAGGCGGAGTAGGGATGATATGCCAAGTTTCCCACCGGGGAAGAGAGTTGCTATACCGGCGCTGCCCAATCTTCAACCAGAGGCGAGAGTGGGAAGAAAGTCAGAGGGTTCTCCCAACAACCCGGAAGAGGAGCGAGAAGCCGAAGAGGAAGAGTGTGTGGAGTTGGTATGTATAGAGGACTCCATTGAGGTGGTGGACATTTCTTCCGATTCTGAGACGGAGGAGGATCCCAGTGAGTGTTCTAGTACACCCGCTAACCCTGGAGCTAGTCGTTAGTGCTCTTTTTTTTTTCTAGTTGCCCTTGAGGCGAGTATCTGTGTAGGGTATTTATAGTTAAGTCTACGACACAAAAATATTATGTCAATGGTATTAATATGAGAAAAAATAAATATCTATTTCATATCTGCATGATACTTATGTTAGATATTTCCTGATGATTGGTGAAATATCAATCTTAGGAGCTTGAATATCATGATTTTCACACATAATATAAATCAAGGATACAGAGTCATACCTGAATCCATGTTCTCTAATCTACTCCTTTGATATACCTTTGAGAGAGTTTTGGTATACTGGCATTCCTCAACCAAATACTTAATTCCTTTTGGGACCTTCGTTTTCTCTCTGATGGGGAGAGGTGAAAAATATTTGTGATTTGGTGTCTTGGGGACCATAATCGTTCCTTATGTGTTAGCTTATAGGGTTCCCATTTTCCTCCATGGGGTAACCTATTGGGCATTTACTTATTAAGCACATATCCGTTATCAGTTTTAGAAGTCTTTTAGGTTGTCAGTAATTAGATCACTTATTTTGTAACCCAAAACAAATAGCCAATATAATTGTATTAAATATATGATGAATACCTTAATTAGAAATTAAGAATTTCTAACAACTTAGTCGAGTCCACTGGTGCTTTTTCTGATGTTCAAATTTAACATTCATGTCAACTAATTTTCCATGTGATGCAAAAGAATGTTAGGTATCAATGGCTTAGGAACACCTAGAAAGGGGGGGGGGGGTTGAATAGGTGTAGCGGTTATCAATCACCGCTTCTTGAACCAAAACCAAACTGCTGGAAACAACCTAGTTAATCGATTAACAGCAAGGTTTAATCGCTTAGCTATTGCACAAAACAGAATGATCATACATGTAATTTGCACAGTAAGTAAAACAAAATTAAACAAATATAATACATATATTTTTACCCATAATTATTAAGTATATGGCAGTAAACAAATATCCAACTTTTCAATTATAGATTCAATTTATAATGGCAAGAAACATAAAGAAGATAAAGAGAGAAAGAAAAGTGCACGAAGGATTTTTATCCTGGTTCGTTTGCGGTCCACTGCAAACTACATCCAGGCCTCCCCGTCTGGATCAGGGAGATTTTATTTCTTCACAATATTGAAATATGTGTACAAATAACAATTCAATTACATGCACATAGGAAGCTCCTTTCTTGAAATCTAGGACCTCTAAATCCTTGGTTTGACTCTACCCTTCGCCTGTGAGAAAACCTTTCTCGCGAACTAGCCCCAACCAAGATTCTTATCCTAAAATCAAGACCTCCTAGCCTTGGTGAAGAATCTCAATCTATGTGGTGATCTCAGACCACGAGACAAATCCAGAATACACAAAAAACACGTTAAACAACAAGGTATACTAAGCACAATAATGCTTAAAATATGACAAGATAAAGAATCAAAGATTAACCCTTTTACTAACCACTTAAGCCATCAAGATTCAAATGAGTTAATCAATATCAGTATACATATAAATTCTCTCTAACAAAATCTAATGCATGAGCATGTGAGCAAGATAAGAATAGATACAGAATTATGCAAAAACAGTAAGCATATAATAACAATTAAAACAGCATAATCTCTCTTCTCACGCATGCAATCTCTCTTGCAAAAATGCAGTAAAACACGTATATAAAATGCTCTCTAAACAGCCCTATACAATAGAATGCAATGATATGGTTTTTTGAACAATGCCTTGTATTTATAGCATAGAGAATAGGCAGTTACATTCGTTGCAAAACAGTTAAACAGTTAAACAGTTAAAACAAATTTCAGTTATATCAAAGAACAGACTAGTTATCAAAAGACTTTATACAACCTGCAAAATGTATGTAACACAACAAGCAACCTTTCTCCCCCTTTTGACATTATCAAAAAGATAAATGTATTCAATTCTAGTCAAAAGTTAGGAGAGTTATTATGGTTATGACAGACTGTAATTAATCAATTGGACTTGGGTATGTAACTAATTAACGAGCTGTAAAGAAGCTTGAACAAATTCACAAATGTTTTTCATGATTTAATCAATTAAGTGAAGTTGTTAATCGATTAAATTGATAGCAGATAGCAGCAGAACAGTTTGAATGGCATGAAGGGTTATGCAGAAGCAAATCAAGCATGAAATGATTAAGCATTTGATATATTTGAGCAGTTAACAATAGGCACAATCATTCAATATAATCACATATACCAATCATGATCAAGATCCATGTTAAACAAAGTAAAGTGCTATATGCAACATAATTAACAATCAAGTATGAAAGCGATAATTCGAAATCGTTTTAACACAAAATGTAAAACAATAGTTCAGCAGTAGATATAGAGTTGTTACAATCCAAAAAAACAGACATCAATGCAATACAAAACATAAGATCTCAAGAGGAAACAAGGATCAACAAGGTCCATTCGCTAGGAAGACTAAACTAAGGCTCTAAGGTTTCCTATCTAAGGATGAGATGGAGGATTCTGGTTGTCAAGAATTGACGAGCTACAACCACCCTTGATGAAGACACTCAGCTTGTTGAACTCAAAAACCATTCTTCTATTCTGAGAATCAGTAGTAGTCTAAATATAATTCCACAAGGATTGGTAATGGTTG
>NW_017723824.1:0-8853 GCF_001865875.1 Lupinus angustifolius
ATGAGATGGAGGATTCTGGTTGTCATGAATCGATGAGCTACAACCACCCTTGATGAAGACACTCAGCTTGTTGAACTCAAAAACCATTCTTCTATTCTGAGAATCAGTAGTAGTCTGAATATAATTCTGCAAGGATTGGTAATGGTTGTCAATGTATGCATTCTGACGTTCCTCAAAATGCTCCAAATTCGTATGATATGAATCCTTAAGAGACTGAAAGTGAATTTCCATCCTATTATTGAGACGTTGTTCCATAGCATCCATATAAGCTTGTCCAAAAGCAGGTTCCTGTGATGTATGTCCTGAATGCTCCCCCTGAGTTGCAGCAAATGGCTCTTGGTTCATGTCTTGATCATCTTCACCGGAAGGATCAAGGTTTGCATTGTTGAAGTCCTCTTGATATTGCCAAGTGTTGCCATACTTGTAGATGCCCATCTTGTGAATTAAACTCTCACCAATCAAGTGATCCTTGTCTGAGCAGTCCATCACTATAGTATCTGAAACATCAATATGTAGATAGTCAATAACTCGGGATATGAAGATATTATAAGGAAGTAGTCTTGATTGAGAGGTGGAGACGCTATACATGACCTTCAGAATCTCGTCAGGCCAATTTATCATGATGTTCTCCTTCACAACAAACATAAACCTCAAATCATTCACGGTAGGTTGTCCATGATATGTGTTTCTCTAAATCAATATGTAGGCAATCCAGTAGTGTAGGAGTATGTTTTCTACGCACAGTGACCCAGCTTTGGTCAATTCGCCTTGGACGTAGAGTTGAGGTCTACGCAAACACGACTCATACATTTCAACAGCGTCAAATGAGTTGTCATTTGCCCAACCACAATCACTTAAACTAGCACCAGAAAAAGCTAAACCACCCACATTCATAAAGATTTCTTCATTAATTTCGAACAACTTTCCAGCTATCATTGACCAATATTTCCCATCTTTATATCTAAAGTTCGCGTAATACTCCCTAACTAGAGCAGGGTCAATATTAGCTTTCAATTCTAAGAAGGGGACATCCCCTTGAGCTTGCAAGCCATACAGAAAATCGAAGTTCTGTTCCACAAGGCAAGTCACATTCGCAAACCGAATATACGTGGGTTTTCTTCCCAGAAATTTCTGCAACCGAGTTTCTTGTAGAATTAATGAGTAGTATGGGTCCCCGCGGTTCTGCCTTAGTTGTGGAGGAGGCACAATTTTTGGAGCACGTGATGGACATTGTTCGGTTGTCTTGATTCTATTTCCACGTCCTCTATCCATAGCAATCAAACACTGAATCATGATGAAGGTTTAGAGGAAGGTTTAGGGAAACCTAGGGTAAGGTTTTGAATTTGGGAAAAAACAAAATTCTTGGAAATGGGAGATGAGGAAGACGATTTATGGAGTGGAAATGCAGTGGGGGATTCTGTTTAGAGCTAGGATGAAGCTTAGGATGATGTTGGACTTGTTCCTCTAAGATTTGAGAGAAAAGGGGGTGAATGGGGTTTTGAAAAATCTCCAGAAATGCTTATGTTTCTGATATACTGATGTTGTTAATCGATTAACACCGTCTCTTAATCGATTAACCCGAGTTGAAAAATGCCAGTTTTAAAAGTTTTGGACCAGGTAATCGATTAATTGACTTACTTAATCGATTAAATGCATCAGTTTCAGCGTTTTGGATGTTTTTAAAAGCATGCATGGATTTCAAATTTAATTGGATAATTTGATTTTAAGCTATCATATATATTTAAGGATTTTAAGCACAAAATCGTGGATTATACAAGGAATCATAAGCATTCAATCAACATTTACAAAGCATTCAAAGGGATCATTCAAGGCAATCACAAAATTATTAATCAATATATTTTTCATCAAGGATTCCTAGTTCTCTTTGAAGTACATAGAAAGTATCTCGTGAGATGGGCTTGTAGAAAATATCTACTAATTGTTTAGATGTTTCAACAAATTCTAATATTCAATCACCTTTTTGAACATGATCACGCAAGAAGTGATGCCTTATTTCAATACGCTTAGTTCTAGAATGCAAGACGGGATTCATGGAGAGGTTAATGACACTCATGTTATCACATTTAATAGAGATCTTTTCTAATATGAGCCCAAAGTCCTTAAGTTGTGGCTTCATCCAAAGGATTTGAGCGCAACACACGCCAACAGCAATGTATTCCGCTTCAACGGTGGACAAAGCAACGCATGCTTATTTTTTGCTGTGTCATGCAACTAGGGAGCTGCCTAATAGGTGACAAGTCCCACTAGTGCTTTTACGATCCAACTTACACTCAGCGAAGTTGTAATCGGAGTAACCTACCAAGGATAGGGAGGCATCCCTAGGATACCATAATCCCATATTGATAGTTTCCTTTAGATATCTCATGATACGTTTTACAGCAATATAATGTGATTCTTTTGGCAAAGCTTGAAACCTAGCACACATACAAACGCTAAACATAATATCGGGGCGGCCAGCAGTTAAATACAATAAGGAGCCAATTATCCCACGATGTTTGGTTACATCAATCGCTTTTCCCTTTTCATCTCTGTCTAGATAACATGCATATGTCATAGGTGTAGATGCGTCCTTACACTACTCCATATCAAACTTCTTCAGTAATTCCTTGCAATACTTCGACTGATGGATGAAGATGCCATTTTCCATTTGTTTGATTTGAAGTCCAAGAAAGAAGGTCAGCTCACCCATCATCGACATTTTAAACTCCCCATACATCAACTCATAAAACTCCTTACAAAGGATGTCATTAGTAGATCCGAAGATGATATCATCAACGTATATTTGTACGAGTAAAACATGATTATCATATCTATGGATGAAGAGAGTGGTGTCGGCCAAACCTCTTTCGAACCCTTTTTCTAGTAGGAACGAACTCAATCTATCGTACCAGGCTCTTGGAGTTTTCAAACCCTGGTGGTTGGTCTATGTACGTATATGGCAGTAAACAAATGTCCAACTTTTCAATTATAGATTCAATTTATAATGGCAAGAAACATAAAGAATATAAAGAGAGAAAGAACAATGCACAAAGGATTTTTATCCTAGTTCGTTTGTGGTCCACTGCAAACTACATCCAGGCCTCCCTGTCTGGATCAGGGAGATTTTCTTTCTTCACAATATTGAAATATGTATACAAATACCAATTCAATTACAAGCACATAGGACACTCCCTTCTTGAAATCTAGGACCTCTAAATCCTTGATTTGACTCTACCCTTCGCCTCTGAGAAAACCTTTCTCGCGAACTAGCCACAGCCAAGATTCTTATCCTCAAATCATGACCTCCTAGCCTTGGTGAAGAACCTCAATCTCTATGGTGATCTCACACCAAGAGACAAATCCAGAATACATAAAAAACACGTTAAACAGCAAGGTATACTAAGCACAATAATGCTTAAAATATGACAAGATAAAGACTCAAAGATTAACCCTTTTACTAACCACTTAAGCCATCAAGATTCAAATGAGTTAATCAATATCAGTATACAAACAATTTCTCTCTAACAAAATCTAATGCATGAGCATGTGAGCAAGATAAGAATGGATACATGATTATGCAAGAGCAGTAAGCATATAACAACAATTAAAACAACATAATGTCTCTTCTCACGCATGCAATCTCTCTTGAAAAAATCAGTAAAACAAGTATGCAAAATGCTCTCTAAATAGCTCTATATAATAGAATGCAATGCTATGGTTTTCTGAACAATGCCTTGTATTTATAGCAGAGAGAATAGGTGGTTACATTCGTTGCAAAACAGTTAAACAGTTAAACAATTAAATTAGATTTCAGTTATAACAAATAACAGACTAGTTAATCAATTAAGGCTTCTCTTTAATCGATTAACGAGGCAACAGAATGACATAGAATTCAGTTCAAACAGAAAACACGTATTTAAAAGAAAAGCAGTTGTGTTAATCAATTAAGTTACCACATTAATCGATTAACTGGAACATTTATGCATATGTTTCAAACGGTAAACTTCTGATATGTTATGCACAATATATATACATGTTTTACCAATTATATTATGCATAATATGCGCATATAACATGTATGATAGATGCATGAACATACAATTAACCAGATGATATGTCTCATGAATATGATATGACAATGAAGATGAATTAAGAGACTAGCACCTAGGTTCACATAACCTATACTCACTTACTACGGCACACATCCCAGACTACATAGATTATAAACTCTAATTACGTCCTAGTCTAGATATGACCAAATGAGCATAAGGCATGTTGATTGTTGAGCCATCTTCAAGCTTTGTTAGAACCTTGTCTTCATCAAAATATAGGCAAAGACATGCTAGTGCTATCCTTGACACTTTGCACTTTCAATCTCCCCCTTTTTGATGATGACAAACACTTCATCAAAATTCTTCAATTATTGATGGATAAGCTTATGATGATTTTGCAGAGCGGTTGACTAAGGTTGTTTTTCTGAGAACAAAGTTAAAGCGCATTGCTTCCTTGTAGGTAAGCAAAATTATGTACTTCGACATAACCCTATGTTATACTACAATTGAATCTTGAAAGAGGTGTAAATTGTAAAATAGTAAAGTGTTATCAATAAATTTATTTGTTGAAACACCTTTTAATATACAAAAGTGATGAAACTAACTTACTAAATTTTATTTATTGTTATTTACATTCCGCAATTTAATTATTCTTTAATACCAACCTTCCTTAAGGAAGAAGTTTGGTTTGTTAATAAAAGAAACCCGAAAGGGAGTAAATAAATAAAGGTCACTTAACTTTATTATTCTTTTGTTCTTTAGTTAATTATTTGTTTCTAACAACTAACTATCTATCAATTTTGTACATTAGAATACCATTAAACCGGTGTTAGAATTTATTCCACAAAACAAAGATGGTATTCAAACGTACTTAATAATTATGTAATAGGGGAGATCTTCGATACAATTGTACCGGCGTTAGAATTTATTCTAACAAAGCCGAGATGGGGCAAAGAAGGAATAACTTACTCACATGATTATTAGAAGTAAGTTGTAACTGGAATATTCTTGAAACCATTATACCACTGTTGGAATTTATTTCAACAAAGTCGAGACAGCGAACAAAGAATAAAACCAAGTTCACTTACTTAGCCAAATAAAGAAAACACACCGGAGAGAAAACTAGCTTTCAACAAAAAGCTATCATGCATATGTGAGTTAATAAAAAATAGTAAACATATAATATTTCTCTTAAAATCTCTATCAAGAATGCATGAACATATATGAAAGAATGGATGAGATTAAGCATATGAAAACAGCATGCAATACACCATGAACAACTCCAACAAAGCATGTTAATCTCTCTTCCTCACACATGCATTTCTCTCTGCAAGTTACAAAGTATATCATGAAAATATGCTCTCTTAACAATTCTAAACAATAGTATGTAATGTTACACGTTTCTTCAATTTTCCTAAACTTATACAAAATAGATTTGATCCTTCAAACCCTTACATTCAGTTAAGCAGTTAAAACAGATAACATTTATAACATAAAACAGACACGTTAATCGATTAAGTTACCAAGTTAATCGATTAACCAACATAACGTGATTTAAACAAAAAACAGTTGTAACATAAAAGTAGATATAACAGAAAACAGTTGGGTTAATCGATTAAGTCACCACGTCAATCGATTAACCAGTATATTAAAAACATGATTAAAAGGCAAACTTACTCATATGTTATGCTTAACTCCTATACATGTTTTAGTAATTATATTATGCCTAATATGCACATATAACATGTAGGATTAATGCATGAACATACAATAAACTAGATGATATGCCTTATGAATATGATATGACAATTATAATGGCTTGTGAGACTTGCATCTAGGTTTACCTCACCTACACTCACTCATTAAGGCACACATCCCAGACTACTTAGAAATATGACTCTATTGATATAACCTAATCTAGATATGACCAATGAGTTATTAGGGTTATCACCGACTGTAATTAATGAATTAATTTTGGGCGATTAATTAATCAACTAGTTGTAAGAAACTTGAACAAATGCTCATTTATACATGATTTAATCGATTAACAGCAGAGCTTAATCGATTAAATGGACAACAAACAACAACAAAATTGATTTAATTGCATGAAAGCCTATGTTAATTCAAATTAAGCATGGAATGATTAAGCAGTGATATAATTGAACCGTAAGCAGCAGGATTAATCACTCAATATGGATACATACACCAAACATGATCAAGATCCATTAAACACAAATATATACTATTTGTGACATAATTAACCATTTAAACATGAGAAAGACAATTTGAAATCATTAAAGCATTGTTTCAATTGCAAAGCAGTCAGTTGCAAATCAGCATAGTGCTAACGCAAGTTCAGCGGAAGATAAGTGTTTAAGCTATTACAATCCAAATATGCAAAATCAAGAGAAATAGAAAATAAGTTCTCAAGAGGGAAACAGGAACAACATAGTCCATAACTAGGAAGGATAAACCTAAAGATCTAAGGCCTCCTAACTAGGGATGAGTTGGAGGGTTTTTGTCGTCAGGAATGATCGAGCTACCACCATCCTTGATGAGGGTGCTCAACTTGTTGAACTTGGCACACAACCTCCTGTTTTGTGACTCAGCAGTTGTCTGAACAAAGTTCCTCAAGGATTGGTAATGGTTATCAATGTAAGCATTCTAACGTTCCTCAAAATTCTCCAAATCTGTATGGTATGATTCCTTCAGAGACTGAAAGTGAAGATCCATCCTGTGGTTGAGACGCTGTTCCATAGCATCCAGGTAAGCTTGTCCAAAAACTGGTTCTTGTGATGCATATCCAAAAGACTCCCTCTAAGTAGCAGCACTTGGCTCTTGAGTATCATCTTGATCATCCTCAGTAGAGGGATCAAGGTTCACAGTGTTAAAATCCTCCTCATATTGCCATGTGTTGCCATACTTGTATATGCCCATCTTATGAATCAGCCTCTCACGAATCAAATGATCCTTATCAGAACATTCCACAACTATAGTATCAGAAACATCAATATGCAAATAGTCAATAATGTGCAAAATGAAGATACTATAGGGAAGCAGCTTTGATTGTGATGTGGAGACATTGTACATGACCTTCTGAATCTCTTCGAGCTAGTTGATCATTACATTCTCCTTAACAGCAAACATGAACCACAAATCATTCACGATAGGTTGTACATGATTTGTGTTCCTCTGAATCAAAATATAGGCAATCAAATAATACATGAGCCTATTCTCTACAGACAACGACCCAACTTTTGTAAATTCACCCTGAACATACAACTGAGGTCTCCTCAACCAACATTTATACATTTCAGCAGCATCAGAAGTGTTGTTGTTTGCCCAACCACAATCTCCTAAACTAGAACCATTACACGATAAATCACCCACGTTCATGAAGAGGACAACCCCATATGCTTGCAAACCATGCGAAAAGTCGAAGTTCTGCTCCGCTAACCAAGTTAGAATCGCAAAACTTATGTATATTGATTTCTTTCCCTGAAACTTAAGCAACCGAGTTTCTTGCAGAATCAACGAATAATACGGGTCCCCACGGTCCTACCTTGCATATTGACTTGATGGCATGGGTATTGGAGCACGTGGTGGACGTTGAGCGGTTGTCTTTATCCTTTTTGAACGTCCTCTCTCCATTTAGCTAAAAATCGTACTGAGTTGAAGGTTTAATGGAGGGTTTCATGAAAACACCTAATGTAGGGTCAGAATATGGGGGAAACCGAATTTCTTGGAAAATAGTGATGGAGAAGAAGGTTTATGGAGTGGAAAAGGGGTTGGAGTATTCGTCTTTAGGCTAGGTTAGAGTTTAGGAATGATGTTGAACTTGTTCCTCTGAGATTTGAGAGAAAAGGTGATGATGGAGGTTTTGAAAAAGTGTCCAGAAACGCTTCTGTTTCTATTATATTGGTGTCGTTAATCGATTAAATGCTAGTCTTAATCGATTAACCTGAGTTAAAAATAATAGGTTTAAAAGGTTGTACCTAGGTAATCGACTAACATAAGGCCTTAACCGATTAAATATCATCAGATACAACGTTTTGGATGTTTTAAAAGCATGCAAGGATTTCAAACTTTCAAAAATGCAATATTGAGCATTCACATATATACATAGAGCTTATTTATAGAATTATGGATCATACAAGGAATAATTAGCATTCAACGTGTTTTCATTTTGAAACATACAAGGCAAACGATCATACAAGGCAATAACATAAACTCAATCAAGATATTTTTCATCAAGAATTCCTAGTTCTCTTCGACGAACATAGAAAGTATCTCGTGAGAGGGGCTGTTGAAAGTGTTGTTCGATGTTTATTTTTATTTTAGTTGGGAGTATTCTCCTCTCAACAAATCGTCCTGACAGCAGTGTCAATTTGTTGAAAGATTAATACTCTCATTTTCATTATGTTCTTTTTTTTTATTTGATTAAGTAAGAGAACTCGGTTTTACTCTTTGTTCACCATCTCGGCTTTGTTGAAATAAATTCCAACGCCGGTATAATGGTATCGAAGCAATTACCTATTACATAATTATTAAGTACCTTTGAATACCATCACGATTTTGCGGAATAAATTCCAACATCGGTTTAATGGTATTCTAATATATAAAAGTGATGATTAGTTAGTTGTTAGATAACAAATAAATAAATAAATATTCCAGTTACAACTTACTTCTTTAATGATCATGTAATAAGTCATTCCTTCTTTGCCCCATCTCGGCTTTGTTAGAATAAATTCTAATGCCGGTATAATGGTATCGAAGCAATTACCTATTACATAATTATTAA
>NW_017723825.1:0-347 GCF_001865875.1 Lupinus angustifolius
TTCACAAATTCTTGAGGAGACAAAATCTTTTTGAATAAGGAAAATATATTTCTCATCTTCTTTTTGAGTTTGAACTACTTAGACAAGTTCTTATGTTTTACTTTGGTTAACCCCAAACACCAAGGTCTGAAATCCTCCTTTTAGTGTATATCCTAAAATGGTAGAATCATAAACACTTATATTCATCACTTAAACAATACTACGACCATAAAAGATATTAGGTTGTGACGCCCTAACCATTGGTGACTCTGATATTGAATGAGTGATGAATGTAAGATCTTAAGAAAAGCATGGTTAACTTGGAAAATAAACTAAGTAGTACAACTACTCCAAAGTTTATTTGTTAA
>NW_017723826.1:0-22276 GCF_001865875.1 Lupinus angustifolius
AAGTACTTTTCAAACAAATAATATTAACCAAAGCACCAACTTGAATGATTAAAATTCAAAATTTTATAAATTTAAGAAGTAGAAAATTACATAACCTTATTCAAAAGAAAGTGTTTAGGAGCATGAGTTATCCATCCCAGGATTGGATGTTTTTGAGTTCCAAATGAGAGTACAAAATTGATTTTTGCATCTCATTTGCCTTCTCCTTTTCTCCTCTTGAATTCTAAACTACAAATTACAAAACTTACTTAAAAATGAAAACTCTAAGCTAAGAAAGAATTCCTAAATGAGAGAATTCTGCCTTCAAGTGTTTTTAAACTCTAAGCTAAGAAAGAATTCCTAAATGAGAGAATTCTACCTTCAAGTGTTTTTTGAGAGAATTTAGTGAAGAAATGCTCAATTACAATCTATTTTGCTCGAAGGAAATGACCTCTATTTATAGGCAAAATTCTAGATCGTTGAGCTGCTGAGCTGGACCGTTCAGCAGCTGACCAAACCCTTCAACATGGGTTTGGTCCCTTGACCAAGTAGCTTAGTCACTTCTTTATGCATGACTCATCAAAGCTAGTTGTGGGATATGAGACCATCTATTGTGAGCTACTTCTGAAAAGCCTATGGTGGGCTACTTGAGGTGAGGTCATGGATGACTTCATGGTTTGCTTGATGGTTAAGTCAAGTCTGGTAAGCACCGCCCAGCGCACCTGCTTCACCGTTGAGCTGCTTGTTCAGCAGCTTCTGACCGCGTTGACTGGGACGCAGCTTGGTGTTTGCTGATCTGGCCAGGAGTCTGGTTCTCTGCTGAGCAGCATGGTTTGACCGTTGAGCAGCTTGTTCAGCAACTTGCCTTGTGCCATGCTCGTGGCTGACCGTGTCAAGCATATTTCTGACTGTGCCAGACCTAGTTTGGTGCTAGGCTGAGCGGCTAAGCTGGACCGCTCAGCTGCCTAGTTGAGCAGTTTGGTCCAGGTCAGGCAGGTGGCCAGGTCAGGTAGGTCAGCTCAGTGGGGCTTGTTCCACGCTCAGCTGCCTGGTTGAGCACCTTGGTTTTCTTGACTTTTGTTGCTTTTTGACCATGAATCATTTCTCTTCTTTTCTTCATTTATTTCCTTCAAAATACATAAAAAGGCAATACAAACACAAATATACTAAATTGTGACATTTTATACAAAACATATTGTTTTAAGTTGGTTTTTCTCAATTATGCTTAAGATAAGTGCCATAAAAGTATATGATTTTTAGGTATGTTTGGCACTTACCAGGGGCTTGGTGAAAATATCCGCTAATTGCTTAGAGGTTTCTACAAATTCAAGCACACAATCACCTTTTTTAACATGATCACGTAAAAAATGATGCCTTATTTTAATATGCTTGGTTCTTGAATGCAAAATGGGATTCTAGGAAAGGTTGATGGCACTCGTATTATCACACTAAATGGGGATCTTTTCTAGTTTAAGCCCAAAGTCCTCAAGTTGCTGCTTCATCCAAAGGATTTGAGTGCAACACACGCCAGCGGTAATGTATTCCGCTTCTGCGGTGGACAAAGCAATGCATGCTTGCTTTTTGCTGTGTCGTGCCACTAAGGAACTGCCTAAGAGATGACAAGTCCCACTAGTGCTCTTTCGATCCAACTTACACCTAGCGAAGTTAGAATCAGAGTAACCTACCAAGGATAATGAGGCATCCCTAGGATACCATAATCCCATATTTATTGTTCCTTTTAAATATCTCATGATACGTTTAACAACAATATAATGTGATTCTTTTGGCAAAGTTCTTTAGGCAAAGCTTGAAATCTAGCATACATACAAACACTAAACATAATTTCGGGGCGGCTTGCAGTCAAATACAATAATAAGCCGATAATCCCACGATATTTGGTTACCTCAATAGCTCTTCCCTTTTCGTCTTTATCAAGATAACATGTGGACGCCATAGGTGTGGTTGCATCTTTACATTGCTCCATATCAAATTTCTGTAGTAATTCCTTGCAATATTTCGATTGATGAATGAAGATGCCACTCTCCATTTGTTTAATTTGAAGCCCAAGGAAGAAGGTCAGCTCACCCATTATCGACATCTCGAACTCGCCCTGGATCAACTCAGAAAATTCCTTACAAAGGATGTCATTAGTAGATTCGAAGATTATATCATCAACATATATTTGAACAAGTAAAACATGATTATCACATCTACGAATAAAGAGAGTGGTGTCGAATAAACCTCTTTCGAACCCTTTTTCCAATAGGAACAAACTCAATCTATCTTACCAGGCTCTAGGACCCTGTTTGAGGCCATAAAGGGCCTTCTTGAGTTTATATACCTGGTTCGGGTATTTGAAATTTTCAAACCATGATGGTTGGTCTATGTACACCTCCTCTTGAATATAGCCATTTAAAAATGCGCTCTTAACATCCATTTGGAAGAGCTTAAAGTTCATGATCGATGCGAAGGACAAAAGCATCCTAATGGCCTCAAGTTTGGCTACAGGAGCATAGTGTCGTCAATGTCGATGCCCTCCTCCTAGTTGTAGCCTTTGGCCACTAAGCGGGCCTAATTTCTAATGATCAAGCCAGATTCATCTAGCTTGTTACGAAAGACTCATCTGGTGCCAATCACAAGATGTTCTTTTGGTTTAGGGACCAAGTCCCATACATTATTACGCTCAACCTGGTTTAGCTCTTCTTGCATAGCTATACCCCAGTGTACATCCTCGATGACTTCAGCGATTGTCTTTGGCTCTATTTGAGATACAAATGCAACAAAATTATAGAAATTACGTAAAGAACTACGGGTTACCACCCCCGTAGATATGTCACCTAACACCTTGTCTAGTGGATGATCCTTTTTGGTTTTCCACGCAATAGGCATGTCGTGATGCTCATCTTGTACTATTTGCTCTGTATCTTCTTCTCTACTCTAGTTCATGTCCTTTGACTAAGCTTCTTCTAGTGCACCTGAAACATCATCAGGAAAAATGTTTCTCTTCTCTTTTGGAGAAGATTCGTTAAAATGAACATGAATAGATTCTTCTACTTGCATGAATACTTATTAAACACACGAAAAGCCTTACTATGAAATGAATACCCTAGAAATATGCCCTCATCAGCCTTCGAGTCAAATTTTCCCAAAAAGATCTTTCTCCATTATTTAAAATAAAACATTTGCACCCGAATGCATGAAGATGAGCAATATTCGGTTTTTGACCTTTTAAAATCTCATAAGGGTTTTTCGAAAAAGTAGGTCTAAGAAGTATTCGATTCATTACAGAACATGCAGCGTATACTGCATCAACCTAGAAGTATTTGGGAATCTTGCTCTCATTTAGCATGGTCCTAGCGAGTTCCTCTAGAACTCTATTTTTCCTCTCAACAACTCCATTTTGTTGAGGGGTACGGGGAGCCGAGAACTGATGCATGATGCAATGCTTATTACAAAATTTATTAAACTTATGATTTTCAAATTCTCCGCCATGGTCGGATCGTATGTAAACAATTTTAAGGTTAGACTGGTTTTGAATTTGTTTGGCTAGACATTTAAAAGATACATATGCGTCACTCTTAGATGCCAAAAATAGGGTCCATGTGAATCTAGAAAAATCATCAACAATTACCAAAGCGAAAAAACTTCCACCAAAATTCATGATTTGTGATGGTCCAAACAAGTCCATATGGAGAAGCACAAAAGGTCTAGTAGTGGATATCAAAAGTTCAAAAGGTCTACTACTTGTTTACATTTTTGACACATTTCACAAGAATCCCAAGTTTTAAAATCAAGTTTTGGCAGACCAATAACCAAATCATTTTTAGATAATTTTTCTAGTTGCTTCACATGAATGTGAGCGACTCATTTATGCCAAAGCCAAATGTCATCTTCTTTTGAAATAAAACATTTTGAAAATAAGGAAGTGACATCCTCCAGATCAACCATATAAATGTTATTAACACGAGAGCTGACAAACTTTACATTATTAGAAAAAACGTCATGAATTATACAACAATCAGAATCAAATGACACACGATTACCTTTGTCGTATAGTTGGCTAATACTCAACAGCTTATGTTCCAAACCTTCGACTGTAGAACATTATCGATTACAGCATGAGTTGAATTGCCAATTTTTCCGGTGCCTAGGATCTTCCGTTTATTGTTGTCTCCGTATTTTACGAAACCTTTTTCTTTCAATGATAAGTCTAGGACTTTTGACTTATCTCCTGTCATATGTCTCAAACATCCGCTGTCAAGATACCAATATTGCCCATATGTTCGAAGACATACCTGCAAAAAAAAGATCACTTGCTGGTTTCAGGTACCCAAATTATATTGGGTCCTTTTCTGTTAGTAATGAGGGAGTTATCTCCCTTTTTCACCCCAAGCGTAAACACCACTCGGTATCCTATATTTCCTGATGTAGCAGGAGTAAGAGGTGTGGCCATATGTGCCACAATAGAAACATGTAGGAAATCGTTTTTTATTATAACACCTTTTATTTGCACGAGTTACAGGTTTCCTATATGGTCTATTTCTATGGGATGGGGGGACATACCCTAATCCAGTGTGGTCACCAATGTTTCTTGTTTCACTTAGCAAGGTATCTAACTGGTGTTGACTATTTGTAAGTTTTGCGAGCTTTTCATTTAGTTTAAAATTCTCATTTTTCAATTCCTCGCAAGACTCACATATAGTTGTTTGATATAATTTATCGTTAGAGCAGTCGCATGAATTACAAGAAATAATTACATCTAAAGTTTCATTTTCTAATTTCAGTTGATCTAATTCTTTTTGTAAAGATAATATTTTTTGATCATTTAGCAAAATTACCCTTTTTTCTATCGGCACTAATTCTTGCTAATTTCTATAGTTCTTCATGCATCTCGACATAAGCATCATATAAAACATCATATGAAGGAGAATCATCAAAAGAGGATGATGTATCAGAATATACCTCATTTTCAACATCCTTTGTACTACCTGATCTACAAGCCTCATCTGTCATAGTCATTAGGCATAGCTTGGCGGTCTCCTCTTCATCTGAGGTGCTCGATGTTGTTTCTTCCTCTGGTACATCCCAGACAATGTAAACTTTCTTCGATTTGAAGTCTTGGGGATTGCTCTTTTCTGAATCAACTTTCTTTAGATAAGTGGGACATTGGAATTTCATGTGTCCCGACTTACCACAATCATGGCAAGTGAAGCGCTCTTGACTCTTTCCTTTTCTTGTTGATTCTCGCGCCTCTTTCTTTTGAAATCGCTTAAAACCTCCTTTCTTCTTCAAGAATTTCCCAAACTTACGTACGAGAAGGTTTAGCATTTCTTCATCAATGTCAGAGTCAGAGTCGTCATTTTCTATCTCTTCAGTAAGTTGTGATGTTGTAGCTTTAAGAGATATTCCCTTATTTTTGCGATCAGACTCTTCATGCATGGTCAGACGTCCTAGCTCTATCTTTTTGAACAATGTTGCCAAATGCATGGAATCAAGATCTTTAGACTCCATGATAGCCGTCACTTTGGGTTGCCATCTCCTGTCCAAACAGCGTAAAACTTTGTTAGTGAGTTCACCTCTGGTAAAAGATTTATCTAGAGCAACCAGATGATTTATAATATGAGTGAATCGTTTTTGCATATCGCCAATAGATTCACTTGGTAACATACGAAATAATTCGTATTCATGTGTCAACGCATTCAGCCTGGTGTGCTTGACGTCGCTAGTGCCTTCGTGAGTAACTTGTAAAGTGTCCCACATCTCCTTGGCACTTTGACATTGAGACACCCGAAAGAACTCGTCATAGGATAGGGCCGAGGTAATTATATTTTTGGCACGTAGGTTATACTGAACCTTCTTGCGCTCCTCATCGATCCACAAACTTTTAGGTTTTTCTTTCGGTTCGTCATCCACTAATTGAAGTGGGATGAATGGCCCGCTAATCACGGATTCCCAAATATCTGAATCAATGGCCTCAATAAAAGTATTCGTCCAGAACTTCCAGTAGGCGTATCTTTCGCCACTGAATATGGGAGGACAGTTAATGGATGCGCCATCACCGCCAAAGGGGTTTGTGGAACCCATTTTAATTCCCTTATGATCATGCGGATACGTTTAAGCTAGCACGACATACTAGCTCTGATACCACTTGTTAGGTATTAGTGGCCTAAACACACCTAGAAGGGGGGGTTGAACAGGTGTAGCGGTTATCAATTACCGCTTCTCACAACAAAACCCAGTTAATCGATTAACCAGTGGGCTTAATCGATTAACACACAACAGAAACAAAATTATTATAGCAGCTATTTGCATAGTTATTTATTAACAGATAAGCAGAGATACAACATATATCTTTATGCAATATTAAAAATGATATAGCAAGGTATAAGCATGCAAAATATCTTCTTCAAACTCGAATTAAAACATTAAGAATTACAAAGGAGATTTAGAGAGAACAACTTGCACAAATGGATTTTTATCCTAGTTCGTTTGAAGTCCACTACATCCAGGCCTCCCCTTCTGATCTTGGGAGATTTTCTTCTTCACTATATTAAATACTTAGTATAATCACATACACCAATTCAATTTACAAGACTCAAGATGCTTCTGTCTTGAATTCCTAGAACCTCTAATTCTTGGTTTGACTTTTCCTATTGCATGAGAAAATCTTTCTCGCGATCTAGCCCCAGCCAAGATTCTCATTCTCAATTCAAGACCTCCTAGTCTTGGTGAAGAATCACTCTATCTCAATGGTGGTAAGACACCAAGAGACTAACCAAAAGTACAAAACATAATACAGAAATTAGAGCTTTACCAAGCACAATAATGCTCAAATTATAACTATGAAAAACTCAGCTATTAACCCACTATTAAGTAATACAAAACAGTAAACACAAAATATTTCTCTAAAAATCTCTATCAAGAATGCATGAACATATAAGAAAGAATGGATGATATTAAGCATATGAAAACAACATGCAATACACCATGAACAACTTCAACAAAGTATGTTAATCTCTCTTCCTCACACATGCATTTCTTTCAGTCAATTACAAAGTAAATCACGAAAATATGCTCTCTAAACAATTCTAAATAATAGTATGCAATGCTACACGTTTCTGCAATTTGCCTAAACTTATACAAAACAGATTTGACCCTTCAAACCGTTACATTCAGTTAAGCAGTTAACACAGAAAACAATTATAACATAAAACAGACACATTAATCGATTAAGTTACCACGATAATCGATTAACCAACATAACGTGATTTAAACAGAAAACAATTGTAACAGAAAAACAGATATAATAGAAAACAGTTGGGTTAATCGATTAAGTCATCACATTAACCAACTAACCAGCATATTAAAAACATAATTAAAAGGCAAACTAATTCATATGTTATGCTTAACTCTTATACATGTTTTAGCAATTACATTATGCCTAATATGCACATATAACACGTAGGATTAATGCATGAACATACAATTAACCAGATGATATGCCTCATAAATATGATATGACAATTATAATGACTTGTGAGACTTGCATCTAGGTTTACCTCACCTATACTCACTCACTGAGGCACACATCCTAGACTACTTAGAAATATGAATTTATTGATATAACCTACTCTAGATATGAGCAATGAATTCTAGGCATGTTGATTGTTGAGTCATCTTCAAGCTTCAATAAAACCTTGTCTTAATCAAAACATAGGCAAAACATTGCTAATGCAATTCTTGACACTTTGCACTTTCAATAACAGGTGTCATATAATAAGAGTAATATAAACTTGAGTGTTCTTAATTCAAAATTCCACTTCAAGAAAATTAAACTGCTTTCTCCTAAAATTCTATTACACCATGTTCTTATTATAGTAGATTTTAATTAAATTGTAGATATTAATAAAAAATATAGTCAATTTTCTTAACTTTTTAAAATAATATTAAAGTTTTATTATTCTAAATCCTTTTAAAATCTTTATGGTTTTATTGTTTCCTATTAAAGAAAAAAGAGAGGAAAAAAACAATTTGTTGAATAAAAAATGTAAAGTTTGGTAGTTGGTACAAAGGAGTATTAAGGGTTGCATATTTCATTTGGTTGTGTTATAGAATAAAAAAAATAAAATATAGGTATAATTTTGGAATTGAGACTTAAGATTAAGTTTGGAAGACACTTAAGAGTATTACACACTTAAACTTTATATACTATTTCGGTCTGGTCTGGATTTGTCTGGATTCAAGAGGTGAAACCAAAATCCGGATTCAATAAATCTGTCTTCAAAAAATAAGTCCAACATGACCCAAACACAATCAGTTTTAGCAATTTCAGACTATTTTGGATTGATTTTTGGTTTTATTTTTGGATTGATCTGGACTTGAACACCCCTAGATTTAAGAAGTATGATAGAATAAGAGTAATATAAACTTGAGGATTATAAATTCAAAATTCCCATGATATTTTGGATAAATAAGTAACTTGCCTGAAGGTTACTCTACTTCCATAGAATTAAACCACTTAATCCTAAAATTCTAATTAAAATTTAACCACATCATGTATATTATATGAATTTTTTATTGAATTATAGATATCAATAAAAATAGTCAATAATCTTGACATTTTTTAAAATAACATTAAAACTTTATTATTCTAAATCTTTTTGAAATCTTTATAGTTTTATTATTTCCTATTACTAAAAAAAGAGACTACAAAATAATTTGTTAAATTTATTTTTTGAACACGTGTATCGCAAGTTGAAGTAGTCACACGCTGTTGTGGTGACACATGCATAGCAATGTGTCCACCTCATTTTTTTAGTCTCTTTAGTTTTTTCTTTTTTTTTTTTTTACTTTTTTTGTGGGCAAATCAACAACCAACATATGTCATGACAAAAATAATTTAATAATAAATTAACTTTGACTACCTCATTTCAGTAGACAGTTTATTTTGATTACCTCATTTTAATAAATATTTTTATGGGCTACCCACAAATTGATAAATAATTTATAAACTGCTCTACATAAGTAATTATTTTTAAAAAAACTACATTGTTGAGGTTAAGTTAGTTGTTTCCTATAGTGCTGAGTAATGGACATTAGCATGGGTCACAATAACGCCACACATAATTTATATTTTTATTCTCACTGTTATTAATATTTTAATTTTCAATACTCTCTTTTAAGTTATTTTCTAATTTAGAAAATAGATGTATATACTGATAGTATCAGAGTTTTTATATTGTTACTGTATAAGCTATTATTATTCTTATTTAATTATCATCACTATTAAATAGAAGTAATACAAATAATGTATAGTTTACCCACAGATATTAAACTATAAATTTATTATTATACATTTATTAATTTATTCTTAAATATTGTTCAATTTATTTTTGTTAATATATTAAATAAATATATCAAAGTTTAACTGAGCTAAAAAAGTACAAGCGTCAACATATAACATGTTGTATATATGAACTTTTACTAATTTACTATTGCATGTCTTATCAAACAATTCATAATAAAAACACACGTTTATTATTATTGCATGTCTTATCACACCATTGATAATAAAAATACACATATTTATTTTCTGGGTGAATAAAACACTCCCCTAAGTATATTTCTTGCACTCGTTGTTGTAATCATCCAGATTCCTTCTGGCATCAGTCGCCTCTACAACAAAAGAATACAAATAGATGTTAGAACTTCATATTTTAGGTGTCAGATAATGAGGCTGGAACTTTATAGGCAAAATATAAAGAAAAGGAAAACATAAAATCATGGATCACTACAATTACTATCCACACATTTAACTAATAATTTACAATTTTATAAGATAAAAGATAATACGAATGGTTAAATTAATTGTATACTTTTTAGATATATTGACAATTTACAAAGCATGTGAGATTATCTACAAATTATTGCTATCATTTTATAGGTTGATCACATACTCTATGTATATTAACAATGTAATAGTTTTATATTATTATTATATCATTCATTTTCAATCATCATTAACTGTTAAGTAAAAGTAATATAAATGAACAGTGTATGATATATGGAGTCACATCTCCCATCTCAAATTTGTATCACTTCATTTCCCTTTTGTTTTTCATTGGTCAGACAAGAAAAACATGAACAAAATCTATATTAACTTTACATTTGCTCAACAAGGAGAAATAAGGGGCACATGAATTGTTACACATTTCGTATAAAATATAAGCTTCCTTGATATATTAATTACGTATAAATTTTTACACTATCAATAAATGTATATTTCAATCATTACAAAAAAATAATGCAAACATACCTTGTAAGGTGAATGATATGCATCCTGCCTGGCACCTTATTAGGCAGGAAGTCGGTCGCAGATAGCAACGCTGAACGCATCTAGCCATACAAATGCATTGCCTAATATCTATGGCTGAATAAGCTTGTGCAATTAACACAAACACAATCAACAATTGCATTACCATCATATTCATCTTCATCTTCTGAAATAGCGTGTTGTTTTGAGACTGAGAACACATTCCAAATTTATAAGCTTGAAATTAAAATTGTTCATTTTAGTAAAATCAATTTCAAATTTATTTATTCAATTAGGTATGTGATGAATTTAGGGAAAGAAAAATGTATACAATGAGTGTGTAAAGATTTTTATACTGTTATTGCACTGTTTACCATTAAAACTTAATCATCATTAATTTATAAATACTAGTACAAATAAATGGTGGATGATATGTTAATTATGTATAAATATTTATGAAGTAAATTACACTGACACCTCCTGAGTTTTAGTGAAATTACAAAAATCACCACTCACTTTTCTACACCTATACAAACTTGTCATAGTTTTTATACTTTCATTACACTGACCATCACTGCATAAGAAATAAGTATAATATTTTAAACAAAAAATGTGATAAATGCAATTAAGTTAAACAAAACATGATATATTGTATAGACAAGTCTAAATAATATACAAATCAATGTATCTTTATTATTTTTGGTTACAAAATGCATCAACAATTCTAAAGAAATATTGTTTAAGTCGCTATTATAATATAGTGTAACGAACCAAAAATAATAAAGAAATATTGACTCATATATTATTTGGACTTGTCTCCACAATATATCATGTTTTGTTTAACTTAATTGCGTTATCACATTTTTTGTTTAAAATATTACACTTATTTCTTATGCGGGGGTGATCAGTGTAATGAAAGTATAAAAATTAGGGGAGGTTTGTGTAGGCGTAAAAAAGTGAGGGGTAGTTTGTGTATTTCACTAAAACTCAGGGGGTATCAATGTAATTTACTCATATTTATGTTGATAGTATATAGATATCATATTCATTAATTTAGAATATTTTTTATCTATTATTAGATAATGCAATGAATATAAGACTATCATTTAGCTTTCTATATTTCAAAGGCATTTCTTCCATTTTCTACTATTATCAATACTTCTAATCTACAAACTCATAATTATAGTCTATATATTTAAATTTTTTATTATTTATAGAACTATCATACTATGCTTCTTTTATTAATATTCTTTTGCATCAAATGGAAAATTAGTTGAAATGAATGTTAAATTTGAACTTCAGAAAAAGCACTAGTGGACTCTTAGAAATTTAGAATTTCTAATTAAGGTGTTTATTATATATTTAATACAATTATATTGATTATTTATTTTAGATTACAAAACAAGTGATCTAATTACTGACAACTTAAAAGACTTCTAATTATTGACATATTAATACCATTGACATAATATTTTTGTGTCGTAGACTTAACTATATAAGCCCACAAAAAGTCACAGCAATACTGATGTTGGAATTGGGATTTAGACTTACCAAGTGTGATATAATAAGAATAATATAAACTTGAGTATTCAGAATTGAAAATTCCACTTCAAGATAATTAAACAGCTTTCTCTTAAAATTCTATTATATCATGTTCTTATTACAGTAAATTTTAATTAAAATGTAGATATCAATAAAAAATAGTCAATTTTCTTAACTTTTTAAAATAATATTAAAGTTTTATTATTCTAAATCCTTTTAAAATCTTTATGGTTTTATTGTTTCCTATTAAAGAAAAAAGAGAGGAAAAAACAATTAGTTGAATAAAAAATGTACTTGGTACAAAGGAGTATTAAGAGTTGCATATTTCATTTGGTTGTGTTATAGAATAAAAAAATAAAATAAAGGTATAATTTTGGAGTCAAGACTTAATATTAAGTCTGGAAAACACTTAAAAGTATTACACACTTAAATTTTATATATTATTTCGGTCTGGTTTGGATTCCAGAGGTGAAACCAAAATCCGGATTGAACCAATTGGTCTTAAAAATAAGTCCACCACGACCCAAAAACAATCAAAGACTCACAAATATTACTAGTTTGAAACACGAAAGCACTATCTGTGCCCGCTTGCCCATACTCGTTATCATCCAGTCAAAACAAATTGTATATGCATTTACTAATTTTCCAATTTAACATATATATAAAATGATTTAAAGGCTTTGGAGTTTAATTTGAATACAAAAATGGTTTCCAGACTTTCTAACATAAATATATTTTTGAAAATTGAAATATAAAAATAATTTACAAATTATTTTCATCGATCCCATTTTTATTTATTTTCAATCGAAAAGATCACCAAAAAAAATTGATTTAGTGAAACGAATATTCATTTTCACCTTGGAGACACAAATATCTTGATAAACAGAATGAAAAATAAAGTTGTTCCTTGAAAATTATAAGGAAACAACCTAAAGTATGAAGAGTTAATTTAATCCTCAAAATAATTAAATAGTGATTACATTGGTAATTTATAAAGAGTAAACCATGACTAAAGTTAGTCTAAAAAAATCAATTTAATCGATATTTAAAAATCAGTTTTTATACTCTTTTAATGTTGGTTTGATACTTTATCTTATTTTTAGTTTTTAATTCGTCCAATAAAATAGAGTATCAATTTAGATATCAAAATGAAAACTAAAAATAAGATGATTTTTTACCTTTAACTTTCTATATTTCAAAGGAATTTTTTCCATTTTTCTACTATTATCAATACTTCTAATCTAAAAATTCATAATTATAGTCTATATAATTTAAATTTATTATTATTTATAGAACTATCATACTATGTTTCTTTTATTAATATTCTTTTGTATCACATAGAAAATTAGTTGAAATGAATGTTAAATTTGAACCTGAGAAAAAGCACTAGTGGACTCGACTAAGTTATTAGAAATTCATAATTTCTAATTAAGGTGTTTATTATATATTTAATATAATTATATTGGTTATTTGTTTTGGATTACAAAACAAGTGACCTAATTACTGACAACCTAAATCACTTCTAAAACTGATAATGGATATGAGCTTAATGAGTGAATACCCAACATGTTAGTGAAACTGCAAAGTGTCATGGATAGCACTAGCACGTCTATGCTTATGTTTTGATGAAGACAAGGTTCTATCAAAGCTTGAAGATGACTCAACAATAAACATACATTATGCTCATTTGGTCATATCTAGACTAGGACATAAATTGAGTCTATATTCTAAGTAGTCTGGGATGTGTGCCGTAGTAAGTGAGTATAGGTTAGGTGAACCCAGGTGCTAGTCTCTTAAGCCATCTTAATTGTCATATCACATCCATGAGATATATCATCTAGTTAATTGTATGTTCATGCATCTATCATACATGTCATATGTGCATATTAGGCATAATATAATTGCTAGAACATGTATATATATTGGGCATAATATATGAGAAGTTTACCTTTTGAAACATGTACATAAATGTTCCAGTTAATCGATTAACATGGTAACTTAATCGATTAACTCAACTACTTTTCTATTAAATTTATGTTTTCTGTTTAAACCGTTTTTGTGTCATTCTGTTGCATCGTTAATCAATTAACGAATAGTCTTAATCGATTAACTAGTTTGTTATTTGTTATAATTGAAATCTGGTTTAACTGTTTAATTGTTTTGCAACGAATGCAACCGCCTAATCTCTATGCTATAAATAAGAGGCAACGTTTAGAGAACCACAACATTGCATTATATTGTATAGGGCTGTTTAGAGAACATTTTTGCATAGTTGTTTTACTAATTTTGCAAGAGAGATTGCATGCGTGAGAAGAGATAAATTATGTTATTTTGATTGCTATCATATGCTTATTGTGTTGCATAATTCTATGTTCATTCTTATCTTGCTCACATGCTCATGCATTAGATATATTGTTAGAGAGAAATTATTTGTATATTGATCTTGATTAACTCACATGAATCTTGATGGCTTAAGTGGTTAGTAAGTGAGTTAGTCTTTGAGTCTTTTTCATGTTATATTCCAAACATTATTGTGATAGTATATCTTGCTGTTTAACGTGTTTTTTGTTTATTCTAGATCTGTTTCTTGATGTGAAATAACCAGAATGAAAAATAAATTTGTTCCTCTAAAATTATAAGGAAACAACCTAAAGTAAGAAGAGTTAATTTAATCCTAAAATATTTAAATAGTGATTACATTGGTAATTTATAAAGAGTAAACCATCACTAAACTTATTCTAAAAAAATGAATTTAATCGATATTTAAAAATCAATTTTTATACTCTTTTAATGTTGGCTTGATACTTTATCTTATTTTTAGTTTTTAATTCGTCCAATAAAATAGAGTATCAATTTATTTAGATATCAAAATGAAAACTAAAAATAAGATGATGTTTGACCTTTAACTTCCTATATTTCTAAATCCTTTTAAAATCTTTATGGTTTTATTGTTTCCTATCAATGAAAAAAGAGAGGAAAAAACAATTTGTTGAATAAAAAATGTAAAGTTTGGTAGTTGGTACAAAGGAGTATTAAGAGTTGTATATTTCATTTGGTTGTGTTATAGAATAAAAAAATAAAATATAGGTATAATTTTGGAGTTAAGACTTAAAACTAAGTTTGGAAGACACTTAAAAGTATTACACCGTTAAACTTTATATACTATTTCAGTCTGGTCTGGATCGGTCTGAATTCCAGAGGTGAAACCAAAATCCGGACTAGACCAATCAGTCTTTAAAAATAAGTTCAACACGACCCAAACACGATCAGTTTTAGCGAACTATTTTGGATTGATTTTTGGTTTTATTTTTGCATTGATTTAGACTTGAACACCCCTAGACTTAAGAAGTATGATAGAATAATAGTAATATAAACTTGGGGATTATAAATTCAAAATTCTCATGATATTTTAGATAAATAAGTAATTTGTGTGAATGTTACTCTCCATCCATAGAATTAAACCACTTAATCCTAAATTTCTAATTAAAATTTTACAACATCATGTATATTATATGATTTTTTTTATTGAATATAGATATAAATAAAAATAGTCAATAATCTTGACTTTTTTTAAAATAACATTAAAATTTTAATATTCTAAATCTTTTTGAAATCTTTATATTTTTATTATTTCCTTTTAATAAAAAAAGAGACTAAAAAATAATTTGTTAAATCTATTTTTTGAACACATGTATCGCAAGTTGAAATAGTGATACGCTATTGTGGTGACACATGCACGACAATGTGTCCCACCTCATTTTGTTAGTTGTTTTTTTACTTTTTTTGTGGACAAATCAGCAACCGAAATATGTTTTGGCAAAAATAATTTAATAATAGATTGACCTTGACTATCTCATTTTGGCAAATAGTTTGCTTTTATTGCCTCATTTTAATAAATACTTTTTATGGGCTACTCACAAATTGGTAGATAATTTATAAACTACTCTACTTATGTAATTATTTTTAAAAGTATATTATTGAGGTTAAGTTAGTTGTTTGCTGAGTAATGTACATTAGCCTGGGTTACAATAACACCATACATTATTTATATTTTTATTCTCACTGTTATTAATATTTTTATTGTCAATACTGTCTTTTAAGTTGTTATATTTGAATAGAAAATTTTTTAATTTATAAAATAGATATATATATTAACAGTATAAGAGTTTTTAAAATGCAAATATTGTATAGTTTACCCACAATACATAGATATTAAACTATAAATTTATTATTATACATTTTTTAATTTATTCTGAAATATTGTTCAATTTATTTTTGTTAATATATTAAATAAATATATCAAAGTTTAACTGAGCTAAAAAAGTACAAGCGTCAACATATAACATGTTGTATATATGAACTTTTACTAATTTACTATTGCATGTCTTATCACACAATTGATAATAAAAACACACATTTATTATTATTGCATGTCTTATCACACTATTGATAATAAAAATACACATTTTTATTTTCTGGGTGAATAAAACACTCCCCTAAGTATATTTCTTGCACTCGTTGTTGTTCCTTCTGGCATTAGTCGCCTCTACAACAAAAGAATACAAATAGATGTTAGAACTCCATATTTTGGGTGTCAGATAATGAGGCTGGAACTTTATAGATAAAAAACAAAAGCAAAATATAAAGAAAAGGATAACATAAAATCATGGATCACTACAATTACTATCCACACATTTAACTAATTATTTACAATTTTATAAAATAAAATTGTAATACGAATGGTTAAATTAATTGTATACTTTTTAGATATATAGACAATTTACAAGGCATGTGAGATTATCTACAAAATTTTGTAATCATTTTATAAGTTGATCATATACTCTATGTATACTAATAAAGTAACAGTTTTTTACATTGTTACTTCATTCATTTTCAATCATCATTTATCTTTGAGTAAAAATATTATAATGAACGGTATATGATATATGGAGTCACATTTCCAGTCCCAAAATTTGTATCACTTCATTTACCCTTTGTTTCTCATTGGCTAGACAAGGAAAACATGAACAAAATATATATTAACTTTACATTTGTTCAACAAGAAGAAATAAGGGGCACATGAATTGATACACATTCAGTATAAAAGATATACTTTCATAATATATTAATTATGTATAATTTTTTATACTATCAATAAATAGATATTTCAATCATAAAAAAAAATAATGCAAACATACCTTGTAAGGTGAAATATATGCATCCTTCCTGGCACCTTGTTAGGCAGGGAGTCGGTCGCAGATAGCAACGCAGAACGCATCTAACCTTACAAATGCTTTGCCTGATATCTATGGCGGAATAGGCTTGTGCAATTAACACAGATACAATCAACAATTGCATTACCATCATATTCATCTTCATCTTCTCAAATAGCTTGTTGTTTTGAGACTGAGAACACTTTCCAAATTTATAAGTTTGAAATTAAAATTGTTCATTTTAGGAAAATGAATTTAAAATTTATTTATTCAATTAGCTATGTAATTAATTTAGCAGGGAAAAACTATGTATACAATGACCTTGTAAAGATTTTTTACATTGTTATTGCACTATTAACCATTAAAATTTAATCATCATTAATTTATAAATACAAGTAGTACAAATAAATGATAGATGATATGTTAATTGTGTATAAGTTTTTATGTTGATAGTATATAGATATCATATTCATTAATTTAGAATACTTTTTATCTATTATTAGATAATGCAATGAATATAAGATATATGGTCAAGATTAGGAATGACAAAAAACCAGACTCACGAGTACCCTAGATATACCTACAATTGGTACACGCAACAATAGCTTATGGGTGAGAATATATTTTATGATATCCGTCATGTGGGTACTGCAAATTTTAAATTAGTTTTTAATTAAATTTATTTATATATAGACATATATATTGTAGTTTTTGTTTATTATTTTAATATTTTATATCATATACTTTATTATTAGTTTATAATAGATTACACATTTTTGATTATGATAAAAAAATTATCATATAAATATCCTGTTATTCATCTAATAATTATTTTGACATATTAACTATTACAAAGTATATAAATATATAATTAAAATTAAAAACTCGTGGAGTACTCATAAATATCAGGTACCTGCACAGATACTCATAAATATTATGAGTTTCAAAATACGAAAGCACTATCTGCGCTCGCCTGTCCGTACCCGTTATCATCCAGTCAAAACAAATTATATATACATTTACTAATTTTCCAATTTAACATATATATAAATGGATTTAGAGGCTTTGGAGTTTAATTTGAATATAAAAATGGTTTTCAGACTTTCTAACATAAATATATTTTTGAAAATTGAAATATAAAAATAATTTACATATTATTTTCATCGACCCCATTTTTATTTATTTTCAATCGAGAAGATCACAAAAAAATTGATTTAGTGAAATTAATATTCATTTTGACCTTGTAGACACAAATATCTTGATAAACAGAATTAAAAATAAAATTGTTCCTTGAAAATTATAAGGAAACAACCTAAAGTATGAATAGTTAATTTAATCCTCAAAAAATTTAAATAGTGATTACATTGGTAATTTATAGAGAGTAAACCATCACTAAACTTATTCTAAAAAATCAATTTAATCGATATTTAAAAATCAATTTTTATACTCTTTTAATGTTGGCTGATACTTTATCTTATTTTTAGTTTTTAATTCGTCCAATAAAATAGAGTGTCAATTTAGATATGAAAATGAAAACTAAAAATAAGATGATGTTTGACCTTTAACTTTCTATATTTCAAAGGGATTTCTTTCCATTTTTCTACTATTATCGATACTTCTAATCTAAAAACTCATAATTATAGTCTATATAATTTAAATTTTTTATTATTTATAGAACTATCATACTATGTTTCTTTTATTAATATTATTTTGTATCACATAGAAAATTAGTTGAAATGAATGTTAAATTTGAACGTGAGAAAAAGCACTAGTGAACTCGACTAAGTTGTTAGAAATTCATAATTTCTAATTAATGTGTTTATCATATATTTAATACAATTATATTGACTATTTATTTTGGATTACAATAGAAGTGATCTAATTACTGACAACTTAAAAGACTTCTAAAACTGATAACGGATATGAGCTTAATGAGTGAATACCCAACATGTTAGTGAAAGTGCAAAGTGTCAAGGATAGCAGTAGCATGTCTTTGCCTATATTTTCATGAAGACAAGGTTCTATCAGAGCTTGAAGATGGCTCAGCAATCAACATGTCTTATGCTCATTTGGTCATATCTAGACTAGGACATAAATTGAGTCTATATTCTAAGTAGTCTAGGATGTATGCCGTAGTAAGTGAGTATAGGTTAGGTGAACCTAAGTGCTAGTCTCTTAAGCCATCTTAATTGTCATATCATATCAATGAGACATATCATCTAGTTAATTGTATGTTCATCCATCTATCATACATGTCATATGTGCATATTATGCATAATATAATTGCTAGAACATGTATATATATTGAGCATAACATATGAGAAGTTTACCTTTTGAAACATGTACGTACATGTTCCAGTTAATCGATTAACGTGGTAACTTAATCGATTAACTCAACTGCTTTTCTATTAAACATGTGTTTTCTGTTTAAACAATTTTTGTGTCATTCTGTTGCATCGTTAGTCAATTAACGAGTACTCTTAATCGATTAACTAGTCTGTTATTTGTTATAACTGAAATCTGGTTTAACTGTTTAACTGTTTTGCAACGAAAGTAACCGCCTAATCTCTATGCTATAAATAAGAGGCAACGTTTAGAGAACCACAACATTGCATTATATTGTATAGGGGTGTTTAAAGAGCATTTTTGCATACTTGTTTTACTGATTTTTCAATAGTGATTGTGTGCGTGAGAAGAGAGAAATTATGTTGTTTTGATTGCTATCATATGCTTACGGTTTTGCATAATTCTATGTTCATTCTTATCTTGCTCACATGCTCATGTATTAGATATATTGTTAGAGAGAAATTATCTGTATACTGATCTTGATTAACTCACATGAATCTTGATGGCTTAAGTGGTTAGTAAGTGGGTTAGTCTTTGAGGCTTTTTCATGTTATATTCCAAGCATTATTGTGCTTAGTATACCTTGCTTTTTAATGTTTTTTTTGTGTATTATGGATTTGTCTCTTGGTGTGAGATCACCACAGAGATTGAGGTTCTTCACCACGGCTAGGAGGTCTTGATTTTAGGACAAGAATCTTGGCTGGGGCTTTTTCGTGAGAAAGGTTTTCTCAGGCGAATGGTAGAGTTAAACCAAGGATTTAGGCGTCCTAGATTTCAAGAAAGGAGCGTCCTATGTGCTTGTAATTGAATTGGTGTTTGTATCCATATTTCAATATTGTGAAGAAAGAATATATCTCTGGACCAGAAGAGGAGGCATGGATGTAGTTCGCAGTGGACCGCAAATGAACCAAGAGAAAAATCCTTTGTGCAATGTTCTTTCTCTCTTTATCTTCCTTAAGTTTCTTGCTATTATAAATTGAATCTGCAATTGATATTCTAGATATTTGTTTACTGCCATATGCTAATATTTGTGCGTAAAAATATCTGTATTATATCTGTTCAATTTTGTTTTAATTACTGTGCAAATTGTCTGTCTAATTATTCTATTCCGTGCAATAATTAATCGATTAAAGCTTGTTGTTAATCGATTAATTGGGCTGTTTCCAACAGCTGGGTTTTGGTTCAAGAAGCGGTGATTGATAACTGCTATACCTATTCAACTCCCCTTCTAGGTGTTCCTAGGTCACTGATACCTAACAGTTAGCCCATGAGGGATAATGAAAACTCTATAAGTTAACACATAAGGAATGGTTATGATCCTCAAGACATCAAATCACAACTAGTTTTCACCTCTCCCCATCAGAGATAAAACGAAGGTCCCAAAAGGAATTAAGGATTTGGTTGAGGAATGCCAGTATAACAAAACTCTCTCAAATGTATAAAAGGAGTAGATTAGAGAACATGAATTCAGGTATGACTTCGTATCCTTGATTTATATTATGTGTGAAAATCATAATATTCAAGATCCTAGGATTGATATTTCACCAATCATCAGGAAATATTTAACATAAGTATCATTCACATATGAAATAGATATTTATTTTTTGTCATATTAATACCATTGACTTAATATTTTTGTGTCGTAGACTTAACTATAAGCCCACAAAAAGTCACAACTATACTGATGTTGGAATTGAGCCTTAGACCTAACAAATGTCATATAATAAGAGTAATATAAACTTGAGTGTTCTGAATTCAAAATTCCTCTTCAAGAAAATTAAATCGTGTTCTCCTAAGATTCTATTACATCATGTTCTTATTACTGTAAATTTTAATTAAATTGTAGATATCAATAAAAAATAGTCAATTTTCTTAACTTTTTAAAATAATATTAAAGTTTTATTATTCTAAATCCTTTTAAAATCTTAATGGTTTTATTGTTTCCTATTAAAGAAAAAAGAGAGGAAAAAACAATTTGTTGAATAAAAAAATGTGAAGTTTGGTAGTTGGTACAAAGGAGTACTAAGGGTTGCATATTTCATTTGGTTGTGTATTAGAATAAAAAATAAAATATAAGTATAATTTTGGAGTTGAGACTTAAGATTAAGTTTGGAAGACACTTAAAAATATTACCTACTTAAACTTTACATACTATTTCGGTCTAGTCTGGATCGATTTGGATTGCAGAGGTGAAACCAAAATCTGAACCGAATCAATCGATCTTTAAAAAATAAGTTCAACACAAACCAATCATAATCAGTTTTAGCTGAGAGTGCAAAGTGTGAATGATTGCATTAGCAACGTTTGCCTATGTTTTGATGAAGACAAAGAATTAGTTAAAGCTTGAAGATGGTTCAACAATCAACATGCCAAGGACTCAAGTGGTCAAGTGGTAACTTATTAGACTAAGTTGCTTGCCATAGATATTGAGTCTAGGTTAGGTAAACCTAGGTGTGAGTCTCACAAGACTTAATAAAGTAATTAATCCACTAAAATGAGACATCATCTAGCAGCATATGATAATTAGGTTCATGCATTTATATACATTGATTTTGTACATTAAATGTATTATATTTTGGAAATTATGTATTGCATTAGCATATATCATATAGGTAGTTTACCATTTAATCATGTATTAAAAATACACTGCTTAATCGATTAACCCCATGGCTTAATTGATTAACGTGAGTGTTTTATGCTATTTTCAACTACATAACTGAAAAACCATTTTTAGAGGCAAAATCTGTTTTGTATAAATACTGGCTAATTGTAGAAACGGCTATGTAGAGAAAGAGAGAAAAAACACAAGAGAAAAGAGATAGATCATCATTGTTAGAATCTATTAGAGAGTGTTGAATTAGATCATGCTAAGGCTTTAGTTTTC
>NW_017723827.1:0-3113 GCF_001865875.1 Lupinus angustifolius
AAACCTCATGCATGAACGTTCATATTAGACTAGGACGTCTTGTGAGTTCTTCCTTAGGTTTTAGGCTTTGATCTTTATTGTAATATCTGAGTATTAAGTACTCATTAATAACTCAAAGCATTGTTATTCAAGGATTGGGAAAATCCTAGCTGCGTTTAGGTAAGGTGTTCTTCACACAAAGACTTGGAGGTCTTGGGATAAAGAGCGATACCTTGGATGGGGCCGAATCGCGTAATAAAGGTTTTCTTGGGAGGCGGTTTTGGTAAAGGTCAAACCAAGGGTGACGAAGTTCTTTGGGTTCCAAGAAGGGAGCGTTCAAGTTTTCTATTTGGAAGCGTGTATATAATGTACATTGTGTTCTATAGTGAAGAAGGAAAATCTCCCAAATTAGAGGGAAGGACTGAATGTAGTTTTGCAGTGGACAACAAAATGAACCGGGATAAAATCCCTGCACAATCTTTTCTCTTTTATATTTCAAGATGTTTTAATGCGTGTTTGGAGCAAATATTTTGGATACTTATTCCTTGATATGTTCTTGTTAATCTTGCACATAAGTATCTGTTATATATCTGTTTGTGTGTTTGTTAATAACTGTACAAGTTTCTGTTCTGATCATTCTGGTTCTGTTTAGATTTAATCGATTAAGCCCACTGGTTAATCGATTAACTGACATTTAACAAGTGTGCAAAAACCCAAAAAATGGAACTTGAGCTCCGCCACATCTATTCAACCCCCTTCTAGGTGTATTCCGCCACTGACACCTAACATTAGCAGTTTCAGACTATTTTGGATTGATTTTCCCTTATATGTTTGGATTGATCTGGACTTGAACACCCATAGACTTAAGAAGTATCATAAATAAGAGTAATATAAACTTGAGGATTATAAATTCAAAATTCCTATGATATTTTGGATAAATGAAGTAACTTACGTGAAGGTTACTCTCCTTCCATAGAATTAAACCACTTAATCCTAAAATTCTAATTAAAATTTTACCATATAATGTTTGTTATATGAATTTTTTACCGAATTATAGATATCAATAAAAATAGTCAATAATCTTGCCTCTTTTTAAAATAACATTAAAATTTTATTATACTAAATCCCTTTGAAATCTTTTGTAGTTTTATTATTTCCTATTAATAAAAAAATAGACCAAAAACTAATTTTTTAAATATGTTTTTTGAACACATGTGTCGCAAGTTGAAGTAGTGAGACACTGTTGTGGTGACACATGCATGTCAATGTGTCCCACCTCATTTTTAAAGTTTTTTTTACTTTTAATTTTTTTTAATACTTTTTTAATGGGCAAATCAACTACCGACATATGTCATGGCAAAAATAATTTAATAATATATTGACTTTGACTACCTCATTTCACTAAATAGTTTGCTTTGATTGCCTCATTTTAATAAATATTTTTTATGAACTACCCATGTTATTATTTATGAACTGCTCTACTTACGTTATTATTTTTAAAAAGTACATTGTTGAGGTTAAGTTAGTTGCTTCCTGTAGTACTGAGTAATATACATTAGCATTTATTAAGGAGACAAGATCATTTTGAATGATGAAAGCATTTCTCAACTTCTTATGTATTTGAACTACTTAGACAAGTTCTCATGTTTTACTTTGATTAACTCCAAACACCAAGGTCTGAAATCCTCCTTTTAGTGTATGTCCTAAAATGGTAGAATGATTATCACTTATATTCACTACTAAACAATACTACATCCACAAAGATACTAGGTTGTCACACCCTAATCTTGACTACTCTAATATTGAAGTAGTAATGAATATAAGATCTTAAAAAAAACATGCTTAACTTGGCAAATAAACTAAGTAGCACAACTACTTCTTAGTTTATTGTTAAGTGTTTGAGACAAGTAATTTTTCATGACTTGAAATCGGTTTTTAGGTGATCAATCTAAAAAGAGCATTAAGAACTTCTCAAACAAATAAAATTAACCAAAGCACCAACTTGAATGATTAAAATTCAAATTTAGAATAAAAGAAGAATAAGAAATACATAATCAACTTTCAAATGAAATTGTTAGGAGCATGAGCCATCCATTCAATGATTCGATGCTTTAGGTTCCAAATGAGATTACAAAATGGATTTTTGCACCTCATTTACCTTCTCCTTTCTCCTCTTGAATTATAAACTAAAAAATTATAAAACTTACTTAAAAAGAACTTCTATGAACTAAGAAATAAGAAGAGAGAATTGTGTTTCTACTTCATGGAAGAATTCTTTTAAGGCAAGAAGTTTTTGAAGTGCCTTTGAATGAAGGAAATGCCTTCCTATTTATAGAGTTCCCTACCACCGCTGAGCTGCTTGTTTGCACCGCTCAGCAGCTGACCAAACCCTTCAGCATGGGTTTGGTCACTTGGTCAAGTAGCTTGGTCACCTCCTTAAGCTTGACTCACCAAGGCTAGTTATGAGCTATGGGACCAGCTATGGTGAGCTACTCCTGAAAAGCCCATGGTGGGATACTTGAAGTTATGTCATGCATGACTTCATGGTTTCTTAATGGCTAAGTCAATTCTGGGTGCACACCACTGATCACACATGTGGAATCGCTAAGCTGCTTGCTTGAGCAGCTTTGACTGTGTTGTCTGAGACGTGGTTTGGTGCTTGCTGACCTGGTTAGGCGTCTGGTTCACCGCTGAGCACACATGTGGCACCGCTAAGCTGCCTGCTTGAGCAGCTTGGGCGTGTATCAGGCTTGTGTTTGACCGTGCCAAGCTTGTGTTCTGACAGTGTCAGGCTTTGTCTGGTGCTAGGTTGAGTGGTCAAGCAGTTCCCCTAAGCTGCCTGCTTGAGCTACTTCGTATGTGCCAGGTTGGTTTGACTAACCAAGTTGGGCCTGACTGTGCCAGGCTGGTGTCCAGGTCAGCTCAGCGTAGCTTGGTCCACGCTAAACTGCCTGCTTGAGCACCTTGAGTTTGACTTCTTTTTCTTCTTGGACCATGAGTCTTTATTCTCTTTTCTTTTTCTTTCTAAATCCTACAAAACACATTAAAGAGAAATACAAACACAAATATACAAGATTGTGATACTTTATCCAAAAAATATTGTTTTTAAGTTGGTTTTTCTCAATTATGCTTAA
>NW_017723828.1:0-5547 GCF_001865875.1 Lupinus angustifolius
AATTGCATAAATAATCAAATATCACTAATGTCTTTATTTTGGTTGTAATGAGGCTTGGTTTGGATAATGGTTTTTCTAGATATTCAATGCTAAGTTAAAAAGAGAGTATTTTTGAAAATTTTCTCAATGAAACACTTCACTCTTCTTTTCTCCATTATTTATTTTCCCAACCTCTATAACTTTTGAACATTGACTTCTATTTTTCTCAATCTCTTTTTGTTTTATTTTTCATTTGTAAAGAGATTGAGTTTTTCTTTCTTTCTTTTTAAGAAGCAAAGTCCACCAATTTTCCCCCCAACTTAATTCTTTCAAACTATTCTTTAAAATTTAATGCTCTCTTTAGAACATTGTTTTTTTTTTCAAATTTGATTTCATGGATAGTTTGAAAAATTATTTCACTTGTTTGGCTCAAAGGAGCTTATCAAAGGATGATCCTAATTGGGTTTGGACTTTTTGGCCTTTGGTTCTACTAATGAAGGAACATGCCTTGATCATTTTTTATCATTTTTATGCAATTAAGAGATTTAAAGACTCAAACAAGTTTAATTAGACAAATCAAATGTTGATTCTCACGTGTGTTTGGCTCACTCCCTCACTTGGTTTGGTTTTACACTTTTTTGATTTTAAAGATATTTGCAAAGATCTTGTTACACAAAATTGAATTTTCAATTTGCAAAAATTTCAAGTTATGACATTATTTGATGTTTTCACAAAAGTTTAGCATATATCTCATTTTGCACACTCAAAGCTTAATTCATAGTATGCTTAGAATTTTCTAATCATGTTTCAAGAATTTTGTTTAGCCATTTTGATTTCGGTTTTAAAATTTTTTTGAGCTTTTGAACAAACAAACTTACTTTTTACATATTTACACAATCTAAAGAATAAATTTTTAAATTACGTCAAATTCATGTCCCCCCTTCTAAATGAAGTCTTGTCCTCAAGCCTTAAAAAATTTGGGACTTACTTGATGTGATTTAAAAATTGCTTTGTTTTCAAAAAAATGCTAACAAAAGACAATCTATTTAACTTCAAATTGATCAAAACATAGATTAAAGCATAACGACAAATGACATAAATAAATGCAACATATCATGGAAATTGAAATTTAGGGAAAGAGAAAACCGGAAAAAGCTTTTCTATTCTTCATCATCCTCCTTATCTTCTTCTTCACTTGTGTCTTGGGACCTTCCTTCGGGCCACTTGGTTTTTGCCAAAAATTCTTCATAAGATCCTCCCTTGAAGTTGTGCTTCTTACCAAAAATGTTGTGCAAATTCTTATAAATGCCCTTAATCCCACGGTAGCATGCCTTTTGTTGCAAGTTTTGCATTTGTTGTTCCCTCATTATGGCATAGAATTTAGATCTCATGGTCCTTCCATAGCTAATTGGTTGCTTTGGGCCTAAGTCACCATACTTCTTCCTAAGCTCGGTTTGAGCTTGTGAGAGAGTTTTTTCTTTGCAATAGTTGGTTACATAAACAACATTGATTTCGGATTTGAGGGCCATCATTTCTTTGTAGGGTTCAGACACATTTTGAAATTTACATAAGTCAATGATAAAATATGGAAGAATAATGGGAGGGATACCTTTGTTAATGCAATCCCAAATAGCATCGGAGATTACTGCATCAATGTCCATGGAGTCTTCATCATAAATGGAGCTAATGAGTTCTGCTTTAGGAAGAGGAAGATCTGAGACATGTGATGAAGGCCAAATGTTAGAAAGTATGAAACTTGCCCAAATTTGGGTTTGTTGAGTCATACAAAACTTGAAAATGGGCCCATACATATTGAGCTCCAAATCTTCCAAGCATAAGCTCTTTCGCACATACTCTTCTTCGTGATTTTCTTCTTCACCCATGTAGGACGCATTGAGCTTTATTTGGTATTCACATAAGTCATGCTCCTCATTTGATGGATTCCATGGGTTCCCCAAGTACTCATTGATCATGTACTTGTTGTAGGAAACTTCAATCCCATTCACCCAAGTGTAACGATTGCCCATTGCCTCACTTGAAGAGATTGAGCTGGCAAAAAAATTGCTTTACAACATCCAAAGAAAAATATTTCTTTGGTTGAGCTATCTTTTGCCAACCATACCTTTCCACCACGAAAATAAAACCTCGAAAGTCATCCTCACTCAAGTTGATGATTTTCTCTAAATTCCATTCTTGAGTGTGATTTCCTTGAATTTCTTTTTAGCATCTTTGGAGACAAACTTGGATTTCTTGTCTTCCCTTGCAACTTCCTTTCCTCTCCTTGATAAACTCCTAAAATTCCTAAGAGAAGTCCATATTGTGCAAAAAACTCCAAAAAAAAAAAGTTAGGAAATAAAGATGTAAAATGTGCATGAGCATATAGATATTTTATGGATTAAGCCTCTTACACATTTTCTAGAAGAAGATTAAGTAAACAAAAATGAAGATTTACATAAGAAAATAAAAATGTCTAAGAAGGAGAATACTTACATGATGAAGGAAAAAGAAAACTTTGAGAATTTGAGAGAAAAGTTTTGTCTGAGTTGATTTTGCAAAATGCTTTGGTGCTTCGTAATTCAAGAAAGGGTGTTTATATAGGGGTTGGAAGTCTCTAGTCAAGGGTCTATGGTCAATGACTTTTGGTCAAAAATCAAGAAAAAATCCCCTTTTGAGGGATTGTTGGTTCCAAGGCACGTGGCCTGCTAGACAGGCGCTGAGTGCCTGGTCCCCCACGTTGGGCGGTGCATTAGTGTTCATGGCTTGACCGATTTATGAGCATTGACCATGACTTTGACTATGTTTTGGGCCCTTTTTTTGAATTTTCAATTTTGTGGACTTGGCCCATTAACCCATTCTTGAAAAAATTTCTCTTGTACTAAAAAAAATTGTTTTCCGAGTTTGATCCGTAAAATGTTTTCTTTTTTTTGTTTTTTTAACAAAATAGAAAGAAGTTAATATTCACAAAAATAGAATAAAGACAAAATGTAGGATAGAAAAATAACATATTATATAACAAAATGTACTGGGTTGCCTCCCAGCAAGCGTTTCTTTAATGTCACTAGCTTAAAATTGGTTACCAAAAAAGTTTGTTCCCTTCTACTGCTCTGTTGAGCCAGATTCACCCCTCATGATTGCATTACTATGTTCTCTCGGATTTACTTATGTATTAGCTGAGAATGTTGATTTCTAATTTTCAGCTAATTGTTTGGCTAGTTGCCCAATCTATATCTCCGTGTTCCTCAAAGAAGCATCATCATTCTTATGATTTGACATTGTCATTTGCATATACTGGTTTAGAGTATCTTCCAGTTTAATTCTCTTATCCTAGGTGGGGTGTTGAAATTGATTGTTCCGGGGGTAGAAGGGTTGCTTTTGAGGAAGATCTTACCTCCAAGGCTGATTTCTCTAAAACTGATTATTACCCCCTTGAGGGTAATTATTTTGAAAGTTCTGCCTTGGAGGGTTTCCCACAAAATGGATTTCCTCATTTTGGCATCTATTGGAATCATGATCTTCACTATAGTTGTCACACCAATAAATTTGCTTCTTGGAGGTTTCCTGTAATTGTTTTGGCAAATCATTAAGTTTTTGGGTTACCTCTTCCAGTTGTTGTTGAAGCAATTTGTGTTAGGCCAGTACTGCATCAGTTGAACTTAATTCAAGTATTCCACCTTGTCTAGGTGGTGGCCTTCTCTAGTGTTGACTCTTTTGATCATTTAACGCCATGGATTCCATGATATCAATGGCTTATTGCGGAGGTTTAGCCATTAACAGTCTGCCCGCAGTTGCGTCCAAGATCCATTTGTGTTGTTGTTGGAGTCCATTAACAAAAATGTGGATATGAGTTTGAACATCGAAACCATGGTTGGGGAATTTTCTTAGCATGGATTTGAATTTGTCCCATGCTTCGCATCGACTTTCCCTCGTAGGTTGGATGAAAGTGGAGATAGCAGTTTTTAAGTCTATGAATTTTCCTTGCGAAAAATATATTGACATGAATTTTTCCTCCACCATGTTCCAGTTGTTTTGAATGTGTGGTGGAAGATCTAGGAACCATTCTTTGGCTTTTTTGATAAGTGTTAACGGAAAAGGCCTCAGAAAAATGGTCTCCTCCTCAGATTCAGAGATCCCAACAGTCCCTACCAGCTCATAGAATTTTGTGAGGTGATTATACGGATCTTCATGATCTATACCAGCGAAAGGATTGGCGTACATAAGTTGTACCAACCCAGTTTTCATCTTTGGTGGCCTTTGAGTGCCCGAGGGTCTTCCTATTCTGATCATATTTCTAGGGGTAAAACTGACAAATCCACCAATGCTATTTTGATTATCTGCCCTTGATTCATGATTCTCTACCATCTCTATCCTTTCTTCTTGGATGATAGGTTTTGCTTGACGAGCCATTTTTTGTGCATTTTTCTTCTTCTTGAGTGTTTTCTCTATCTCGAGATCAAGAGAGAATTCCATTTGTTTGTTCCTGTTCATGCCCAAGAAAGGTTTTCTCTGTCTATTTTCCAAGAAAAGTTAGTAGACAAATAATATACATATTTAATAATTTACATCTTTGTACAAAGTCAAACAATTTGTACAAAAAACAAAAATAAATTTATGCACAATTATTTGATGAATGACATATAAATATGAAATTTTCTATTATTAAAGTAATTCCCCGGCAACGACGCCAATTGGTTGAAAGATTTTCTTAGAGGTTTTCCCCCTCAACAAATTGTCCCCGGCAGCGCTGCCAATTTGTTGAAAGCGAATTTCCTCTTCTTGGTGTGTTCTCTTTTATTTGGTTAAGTAAGTGAACTCGGTTTTATTCTTTGTTCGCCATCTCGGCTTTGTTGAAATAAATTCCAACGCCGGTATAATGGTGTCAAGAATATTGCAGTTATAACTTACTTCTAATAATCATGTGAACAAGTTATTCTTTCTTTGCCCCGTCTCGGCTTTGTTAGAGTAAATTCTAATGTCGGTACAATGGTATCGAAGCAATCCCCTATTACATAATTATTAAGTACCGTTGAATATCATCTCGATTTTGTGGAATAAATTCCAACACCGGTTTAATGGTATTCTAATGTACAAAAGTGATGAATAGTTAGTTGTTAGAAACAAACAAATAAATAAAGAACAAAAGAATAATAAAGTTAAGTGACCTTTATTTATTTACTCCCTTTTGGGTTCCTTTTATTAACAATCCAAACTTCTTCCTTAAGGAAGGTTGATATTAAAGAATAAATAAATTGAGGAATGTAAATAACAATAACTAAAAGTTAGTAAGTTAGTTTCATCACATTTGTATATTAAAAGGTGTTTCAACAAATAAATTTATTGATAACACTTTACTATTTTACAATTTACACCTCTTTCAAGATTCAATTGTAGTATAGTATAGGGTTATGTCAAACCACAAGGAATTGCCTAATAGAATGAATCATATGAATATGTCAATTTACAAATAATGAGTAAACATATTTTGATTGTTTTTGTTTTGAATTGATATGCACATAAACACTTAACAAGAAATATAAACTAAGTATTAACAAATTCTTAAGGAGACAAGAT
>NW_017723829.1:0-8724 GCF_001865875.1 Lupinus angustifolius
ACTTGAAATCGGTTTTTAGGTGATCAATCTAAAAAGAGCATTAAGAACTTCTCAAACAAATAAAATTAACCAAAGCACCGACTTGAATGATTAAAATTCAAATTTAGAATAAAAGAAGAAGAAGAAATACATAATCAACTTTCAAATGAAATTGTTAGGAGCATGAGCCATCCGTCAAAGGATTGGATGCTTTAGGTTCCAAATGAGATTACAAAATGGATTTTTGCACCTCATTTGACTTCTCATTTCTCCTCTTGAATTATAAACTAAAAAACTAAAAAACTAAAAAACTTACTTAAAAGAACTTATATGAACTAAGAAATAAGAAGAGAGAATTGTGTTTCTACTTCAGGGAAGAATTCTTTCAAGGCAAGAAGTTTTTGAAGTGCCTTTGAATGAAGGAAATGCTTTCCTATTTATAGAATTCCCTACCACCACTGAGCTGCTTGTTTGCACCGCCCAGCAACTGACCAAACCCTTCAGCATGGGTTTGGTCACTTGGTCAAGTAGCTTGGTCACCTCCTTAAGCTTGACTCACCAAGGCTAGTTGTGAATTATGGAACCAGCTATGGTGAGCTACTCCTAAAACGCCTATGGTGGGCTACTTGAAGTGATGTCATGTATGACTTCATGGTTTCTTGATGGCTAAGTTAATTATGTGTGCACAACGCTAAGCATACATGTGGCACCGCTAAGCTACCTGCTTGAGCAGCTTTGACTGTGCTGACTGAGACGTGGCTTGGTGTTAGCTGACCTGGTCAAGTGTCTGGTTCACTGCTGAGCATACATGTGGCACTACTGAGCTGCCTGCTTGAGCAACTTGGGTGTGTGTCAGGCTTGTATCTGACCGTGCCAAGTTTGTGCTCTGACCATGTCAGGCTTTGTCTAGTGCTAGGCTGAGCGGTCAAGCAGGTTCCCTAAGCTGCCTACTTGAGCAACTTGGTCTGTGCCAGGTTGGTTTGACTAAGCCAGGTTAATTTGACTGAGCCAGGTTGGGTCTGACTGTGCCAGGCTGGTGTCCATATCAGCTTAGCGTAGCTTGGTCCACGCTAAGCTGCCTGCTTGAGCACCTTGAGTTTGACTTCTTTTTCTTCTTGGACCATGAGTCTTTATTCTCTTTTATTTTTCTTTCTAAATCCTACAAAACTCATTTAAAAGAAATACAAACACAAATATACAAGATTGTGATATTTTATCCAAAAAGTATTGTTTTAAGTTGGTTGTTCCAATTATGCTTAAGATAACTGCCATAAAAGTGTATGAAATTTAGGTATGTTTGGCACTTATCAAACTCCCCCCAACTTAAAACTGTTTGTCCTCAAACAAAAGGTAATGCTTATATGAATTCACATTTGGCTAAGTTTAAAGATGATCAACTTGATTTCAAATGTTCATAAGCATGTCAAAAATTGATTTCAATGAGATTTTTCATGATTTGTGAATTTTGACACATAATGTTTCAAACAAGGAATAAATGCTTTTGAAAATGGATGGGGTCAAGATTAAAGTCCCTACCTTCATGGGGATGAATAATCTTGAAGCCTATCTAGAATGGGAGTTGAAAATGGAGTAGGTTTTTGACAGCCATAATTATTCTGATGAGAAAAAGGTCAAGGTGGCATCCTTAGAATTTAAGGAGTACGCCATGGTGTGGTGGGACTAGTTTCAGAAGGAGAGAGGGAGGTGTGGTGCTGAACCAGTAGATTCTTGGGATGAGATGAAAATTGTGATGAGAAAGAGGTTTGTTCCGGCATCCTATCAAAGGGATATCCATAACAAACTTCAAAGGTTGACCCAAGGAAACAAATCAGTGGATGAGTACTACAAGGAGATGGAGTTGGCTCTTCTGAGGTCCAATTTTCATGAGGACCGTGAAGCTACTATGGCACAATTTCTTCATGGACTGAACCAGTAGATTCAGGATGTAGTGGAGTTACAACCATATGTGGAGTTAGAGGACCTGATCCAACAAGCTATGAAGGTAGAACAACAACTACGAAAGATGAAAACCAAATACTCTTCCAACACAAAATTCCAATCTTCAGGGTGGAAGGACAAGCCCAAGAAGGAGGTGCCCATTCCAAAGGAGGTCGTGAGCTCTTCCCAAGGGAAGAAGCCCATGGAAAACACCACTAGGAGCAGGGAGGTCAAATGTTTCAAATGTCTTAGGCATGGCCATATAGCTTCACAATGCCCAACCAGGAGGACCATGGTAATGAAAAATGGAGTGGTAGAGTCTCAGTCAGAGGTTTCAAGTACAGAAGAAAGTGAAGAGGATGTTGATGTTCCAGAAGGAGATCTTCTCATGGTGCGAAGGATCTTAGGGATCCAAGTTAGGGGGATGAGGAGAGTCAACGGGAGAAAATCTTCCATACTAGATGTTTGGTAGCAGGGAATGTTTGTTCCCTAATTATTGATGGTGGTAGTTGTGCCAATGTGGTGAGCAATAAGTTGGTTTCTAAACTCAACCTTCTGACAAGGACCCACCCAATCCCTTGCCGACTATAATGGTTAAGTGGGGTTGGGGAGATGATAGTAAACCAACATGCGAAGATTCCCTTCTCTATAGGAAAATATGAGGATTCCATACTATGTGATGTAGTAGTGATGGAGGCCAGCCATATGCTACTTGGCAGGCCTTGGCAATATGATAAGAGAGCCATCCATGTTGGGCTCTATAACAAATATACATTTATGCATTGTAATAAGAAATTTGTATTATCACCCTTGTCCCCAAGGCAAGTTGGTTAAGATCAAAGAAAATTTAAAAAAATGGATCGAGAAAAAAAAGAAGAAAAAGATAAAAATAGAAACGATCCACACAAAAAAAGTGAGAATGAAAAAAATGAAAAAAAGAATGAAAAGAGAAAGAGTTTGATGGCTTCCAAAGGGGAAGTAAAGGGTGTTTTAATATCTAGGTAACCCCTTTACCTACTCATTGGTCAGTAATTCTGTTTAAGTACTAACTCTGATTATGTTGTACCTGATTTTGTAAAACGTTTTCTGCAGGAATTTGAGGATATATTTCCTCAAGAGGTCCCACGTGGCCTCCCACCTTTAAAGGGAATTGAGCATCATATTAATCTCACTCTCGGGCCATCTTTGCCCAATAGGCCCGCCTATCGGAGCAATCCTCATGATACTAAAGAAATCCAAAGGCAAGTATAGGAGTTGATACTTAAAAATATTGTCGGCTTTAAATGAGGTGAGAAACAAGAGGAAGCCTTTAAGAGGCTTAAGGAAAAATTAACCAATGCACCCATTCTTGTCTTACCTAATTTTACTAAATCTTTTGAAATAGAATGTGATGCATCTAATGTGGGAATTGGAGCTGTGTTAATGCAGGAAGGATACCCAGTAGCTTATTTTAGTGAGAAACTAGGTGGGCCAATGTTGAACTACTCCACCTATGATAAGGAACTGTATGCCTTGGTAAGGACACTTCAAACTTGGAAGCATTACCTCCTGTCCAAGGAGTTTGTAATGCATAGTGACCATGAGTCACTAAAATACTTAAAAGGGCAAGGTGAGCTTATAAAAGACATGCTAAGTAGGTTGAATTCCTAGAGCAATTCCCTCATGTCATAAAACATAAGAAGGGAAAAGCCAATATTGTGGCTAATGCTCTATCAAGAAGACATACTTTGTTTTCCACTCTTGAAACAAAACTGTTAGGTTTCGAATTAATTAAAGATTTATATATTAATGATACTGATTTTTCTGATGTATATAATAAATGTGAAAATGTTGCTGTCAACGGGTACTATAGGCAAGATGGATATTTATTTAAAGAGAATCGCTTGTGTATGCCTAAAGTATCCTTTAGAGACTTTTTTTTTAAGGAATCTCCTGAAAGGCGGCTAATGAGCCACTTTGGGATCCAAAAGACCCTAGATATGTTATAAGAACACTTCTACTGGCCTCGCATGAGACGGGATGTGCAAAGGCACTGTGAGAACTACATTGTTTGCAAGCGGGCCAAATCTAAAATCATGCATCATGGGCTTTATACTCCATTACCCATACCTAATTACCTATGGGTAGACTTATCCATGGACTTTATGGTTGCTTTGTTGTGATCTAAAAATGGAAAAGATTCAATTTTTGTTGTAGTAGATCGTTTTTCAAAAATGGCTCATTTTATACCTTGTAAAAATGTTGATGATGTAACTCATATTGCTGACTTGTTCTTTAAGGAAGTGGTGAGACTACATGGTCTACCACGAAGTATTGTAAGTGAAAGGGACACCAAGTTCCTTAGTCACTTCTGGAGGACTTTGTGGGAAGCATGGGACTAAACTCCTATTTTCCACCACGTGCCATCCCCAAACAGATGGCCAAACTGAAGTTATTAATAGAAGCTTATCTACCCTTTTAAGGGAAATCATTCACAGGAATATAAAAAGTTCGGAAGAGTGTCTGCCCCACGTTGAATTTGCTTACAACAGGGCCACTCATAGTACCACGAAATTGTCTCTGTTTAAGATAGTTTATGGGTTCCAACCACTAACCCCTCTTGATTTATTGCCTGTAACTAACTCATCTATGTTGCAGCATAAGGATGGTAAGTCCAAAGTGGACTATGTAAAGAAGCTACATGAGCGGGTCAAAGCCCAAATCGAAAAAAACATAGGATTAAGCTAAACAAGACAATGAGGGACGAAGGGAGCTGGTCTTTGAGCCCAGAGACTTAGTATGGGTCTACAAGAGGAAGGAAAGGTTTCATTCCCAAACGAAATCCAAACTCCAACCTAGGGGAGAGAGCCCATTTCGCGTTCTAGAGAAGATAAACAACAATGCCTACAAACTGGATCTACCAGGTAATGACGACTTTGATTCGAGGTCGAATTCACTCCAAGAAGAAGGGGATGATATGAACCTGACAAGGCCCATTAATGAGGAAGAGCTAAGTGGGCTAGGAGGGCCCATGACCTGATCCAGAACCAAGAAGGCACACCAAGATCTCAACCAACTAGTGGAAGAAATGGTTAAATCAACAAAGCCCAGCAAGGAAACAAAGCCCATACATTGCACCAATTTTATAGAAGTAACCCAAGTTGGCCACGGCCAAGGAGGGAATAAGTGAGGCGTGTGGGAGTCCTATTTAATAAGTGGGGTTGATCATACCCACATATAGCCTAGGAATTATTTTCTTGCCTGACTTGAAAGAACAATAACTATCTGCGTTTTTAAGCTTTAAATACTTGAACTTATAGTTGTAATAAATTACATTAAGAACATGTAATCCAGGTACAAGCAAGGGAACACTTTCCTTAGTGAGCCAAGTCGTGAGATTACCCTTGAAGGCCATAAGATCTCAAGGAATCCTTGCCTAATTTGAAGAGCACGTGTACAAAACTAATTTTTCCAAAGCCAAGTGGCTGTTATTTTACCTTTTGTTTGGGGACAAACTGTGTGATTGAGGAGCAAGGAGTGATAAGTGTCAAACATACCTAAATTTCATACACTTATATGGCACTTATCTTAAGCATAATTGAGAAAACCCAACTTAAAACAATACTTTTGTATAAAATATCACAATCTTCTATATTTGTGTGTGTATTTCTTTTTTATGTATTTTTTAGTATTTAGAAAGAAGAAAAAAAGAGAAAAAAGACTCATGGTCAAAAAGAAAACGAAGTCAAAAACCAAGGTGCTCAACCAGGCAGCTAAGCGTGGACCAAGCCGCGCTAAGCTGACCTGAACACTAGCCTGACCTGGACACCAGCCTGACTTGGACCAAGCTGCTCAAGTAAGCAACTGAACAGACTTGCTTGGCCGCTCAGCCTAGCACCAGACTAGTCCTGGCACGGTCAGAACTCAGCTTGACACGGTCAGACACAAGCTTAGCACATGCGCAAACTGCTGAACAAGGAGCTTAGCGGTTCAATCAAGCAGCTTAGCGGAGAACCAGACTCCTAACTAGATCAGCAAGCACCAGGCCACATCCTAGTCAGCACGGTCAAAGCTGTTGAACAAGCAGCTTAGCGGTGCAACAAGTGTGCTAAGCGATGTGCACCTAGACTTGCTTAGCCATCAAGCAAACCATGAAGTCACCAATGACCTGACCTCAAGTAACCCACCATAGGCTTTTTAGAGTAGCTCACAATAGCTGGTTTTATAGCTCACAACTAGCTTTGATGAGTCAACTTGATGTGAATCCTTTTTTAGGGGATTCACATTTTGCTTTGATCGTTCTTGAATGTAAGTCTTTGAGAAGAATATGGATTTTGCACTTAGAAAGTTGTTAAATTTTTGTTTGGGTTTTTGTTTCGCCGTGGGGATTTTATTAAGTTGGTTTGATTTTTGGTTGATTGTGGAGTGTGTTTGGTTGTGGGTTATGGGGGAAGGTTGAGTGGATTTTGTGGATTGTTTAGGGAAATTGTGTATGGGTATTTGTTGATGTGTGTGTGTGTGGGAATTTGTTTGGCCGTGTGTGGTTGGGGTTGAAGTTGATAGAAGAAGATGGATTAAATAGGAAGATGAAGGCGCCACAAGCTTGATTGTTTGATAAGCCTAATGTATGTCGCCACAAGGAAGAGAACCTTGATAAGAAATGACCTTGGTTTAACCAAGAAACTAGGAGAAACTCAAATAGCAACGGATTATTTTCCAAATAAAATTCAAGTTGTCTTATTTCCATGTATTGTTTGGTACAAATAGATGGGAAATTCGGCTAGGCCTATTCCCATGTGCAAAGGATAAATTACATTCATTGGTTGCTCCTAATTATTTTTCCCCATATGTTAATTTGGTCAAGCCTTATGTTTAGTAGACTTTCGTAATTTGTTTTTCCCATGTGCTGATTTGGCTAAGCTTGAGGAGTGATGTCTTTCCTTATTCCTTTCTCCACGTGCTCATTCGGCTAGCTTTCGTTGTGTTGCATGCCCAATTTCGAAATTGGGAGCTCTTGGAATGAATAAGGAATTAAATCCTTGCCTTCATAGCTCTTCATTATGGCTTCAATCTCTTTTAAGGAAAATTCAAATTAGGTTTAATTCTCTTATTTGAATTCAAATGCTCCACCAGATAAGGAAAGAAATCCTTGGTCATTTACTTGCTTGGTTCATTAAGGAAAGATTTGTCATGATCTTCTCCTTTTGGGATTTCACACGCCTAGGCCAAGAAAGAAAATATTTGGCATGATCTTCTCCCTTTTGAAATTCACACGCCTATGCCAAGTAAGGAAAGATTTGCCATGATCTTCTTTAAGGTAAATTCAAATCAGATTTGAATTCAAATGCTCCACCAGATAAGGAAAGGAATCCTTGGCTATTTAATTGCTTCCTTCAATAAGGAAAGATTTGTCATGATATTCTCCATATTGAAATTCACACGCCTATGCCAAGTAAGGAAAGTTTTTATGGCATTCAAATGAAATTGGATTCACACATGCTCTTTCAAATTAGGCAAGGATCCATTGTGTCTTCATGAGGTGGATTCACGGCTGGGTTAGTAAGGGATTCTCCTTGCTTTATACCTGGATTACATGGTTCTTAATGCAATTTATTACAACTATAAGTTGAAGTACTCAAAGCTGAAAAAGCCAAATAATGATTGTTCTTCCAAACAAGGAAAAGAAATAATTCCTAGACTACATGTGGGTATGATAATCCCCACTTACTAAATGGAACTCCCACATGCCTCAAGTGTTCCCTCCTTGGCCGTGGCCAACTTGGGTTACTTCTATAAAAATGGTGCAATGTATGTGGCTGATTTCCTTGTTGGGCTTTGTTAACTTGGTCACTTCTTCCACTATTAGGTCGAGAGTTTGGTGTGCTTTCTTGGTTCTGGACCGGGTCATGGGCCCTCCCAGCCCACTCAGCTCTTCCTCATTGATGGGCCTTGGTGGATTCATATCACAAGCATAAGGAGGTGACAAAGCTACTTGATCAAGGGACCAAACCCATGCTGAAGGGTTTGGTCAGCTGCTTAGCGTGGCGGACAAGCAGCTCAGCGACCCAGAAGGATTTCTATAAATAGGGCATTCCATTCGAGCAAAAAGAGGATCAATAACACTCAATACATCTTACACATTCTGCCTAGAAATTCTCTGAAGTTCTATCTTCTTGTTCTCAGTTCTTAGGAGCTTTATTTCAAGTAAGTTTGTAATTTTAGTTTAGAATTCAAGAGGAGAAAAGGAGAAGGCAAATGAGATACGAAAATCAATTTTATAATCTCATTTGGAACTCAAAACATCCAATCCTTGGATGAATGGCTCATGCTCCTAACAATTTCTTTTGAATATGGTTATGTATTTCTACTTCTTCTTATATTCTAAAAGATTTGATTTCTAATCATTCAAGTTGGTGCTTTGATTAATTTTACTTGTTTGAGAAATTCTTAATGCTCTTTTTAGATTGATCACCTAAAAATTGATTTCAAGTCATAAAATCACTTGTCTCAAACACTTAACAAATAAACTAATTAAGAAGTAGTTGTACTACTTAGTTTATTTCAAGTTAAGCATACTTTTCTTAAGATCTTATATTCATTACTACTACAATATTAGAGTCGCCAATGGCTAGGGTGTGACAACCTAGTCTCTTTATGTATGTAATATTGTTTAGTAATAAATACAAGTGATCATCATTCTACCATTTTAGGACATGCACTAAAATGACGATTTCAGACCTTGGTCTTTGGGGTTAATCAAAGTAAAACATAAGAACTTGTCTAAGTAGTTCAAATTCATAAGAAGTTGAGAAATATTTTCCTCATTCA
>NW_017723830.1:0-14701 GCF_001865875.1 Lupinus angustifolius
GTGTTGGAATTTATTCCACAAAACCGAGATGGTATTCAAAGGTACTTAATAATTATGTAATAGGGAATTACTTCGATACCATTGTATCGGCGCTAGAATTTTTTCTAACAAAGCCGAGATGGGGCAAAGAAGGAATAACTCATTCACATGATTATTAAAGAAGTAAGTTGTAACTGGAATATTCTTGAAACCATGATACCGGCGTTGGAATTTATTTCAACAAAGCCGAGATGGCGAAGAAAGAATAAAACCGAGTTCACTTACTTAATCAAATAAAAAGAACACACCAAAATGAGGGAATTTTCGCTTTCAACAAATTGGCACTACTGCTAGGACGATTTGTTAAGAAGGGAAAACTTCCCCCAGAAAAACCTGTCAACAAGAAGCAAGGCAAAACTTTCCTTAAAGATTCAAATCAGAATGAAAGATCGTCAATACCTTCCTTATTCAAATTAAGCATGTGTTGGGCGTGATCATCGTAGAGAATCTCTCTATTCACACGAGGCAATCCATAAGGAAAGCAAAGAAGACAAATTGATTGTTTCTTTATTCACTCCAAAGCATTCAACTCAAATTGGAATCCATCAATACCTTCCTTATTCACAAATACTATGTGTTGGGCGTGATCATCAAGGAGACATTCTCCTTTTTACACGAGGCAAACCATCAGGGAAGGCCATGAAGACAAATTGATTGTTTCCTTATTCACTCCTCAACCGAATTTGCACACTTACTCCATGAAGAATCATTTTCAAATTCAAACTCCCACCTCAACCAAAAAGAGCACATGGGAATTAGATTAAGGAAGACAATCAATACACCTTGCAATTCAAATTCCCTCCCAAACCGACAACACATGGGGAAATGAGTTAGGAAAATATTCTATGTACTTTACTATTCTTTATTCACATGGACACATAGCTTGGCCGAAAATTATATGGCTATTTGTACTTGGCTTTGTTATCGAATAAAATAACTTGATTTTTATTTGGTAAATAATCCATTACTAGTTCATTTTCTCCTAGTTTCTTGGTCAAACTAAGATCATTTCTTATCAAGGTTCTCTTCCTTGTGGCGAAATACATTAATCAAGCTTGTGGCGCCTTCACCTTCATATCTATTCCACATTATCTTACCCATTTACCATCCTACACCATACTCAGCCTAATAACCCTATCACACAATCACCAACAAACATCCTTACACAATTGTCCAAAATAATCCACAAAATCTATCATTTTATATCCCACATACCCCACGGCCAAACACATACCCTAACAACCAAAATCCACCCCAATAAACCTCATAACCCAAGGCCAAACAAAAATCCAAACAAAAACCAATCAAACATTTAACAAGTCTCAAGGTGCATAATTCATATTCTCAAAGACTTACATTCAAGAACGACCAAAAATCAAAAATCTGAATCCCCTCAAAAAGGATTCACATCAAAAGTTTGATTGATAAAAGATCATATGATAAAGTAAGGCCTATCAAGATAATCTCAATGCTTCAATCAGATGTCTAAAGGTTTCAGTATTTTGGGAAACATTTGTAAGCCTTTTGAATGATCTTTTCTTTGATTATCCCACCTTAAATCATTCACCTTAGCCCCATTACAACCATTTAAAGGCCTCTTGATTTTTGCATGCATTGAAATACATTCACTGGTGATTTGGTCTATAATCAAGCCTATGGTAATTTACTTTCATGAAATTTTTTGAGCGAAACACTATGACCCTTAAACACATGAGAGTGATGAGAGAATAGTGACCCTAATTCATGCAATTGTTATGACTTAAGGACTTAGCATGAATTAAATTTGTTTATGAATGTCTTGTCTTGATATCTGGATTGTTTCAAAATAAACATGAGATTGCTTGTTATTTTGGGTCAAAATTTCTATATCATCATTCATACATGATTATCAAAGTTAGACATAATACTTGCTTGAGAACAAGCAAGAGATAAGCTTGAGGGGATTTGATAATTGTGAAATTATACTACATTTGCATTGCATTACATTTAACTTGACTTTTAGGACATAATTAGGACTTTAGGATTGTTTTTAGCTTTTATTTCTCTTTACTCGAGTTGAGCGGGTGTTTTTAGTTATGTTGTGCAGTTTGGATGGATTAAAGCAAAAAAGAGTAGAGATTGGGTGTAAGAAGATTGAATTTAGTGTTGAGGTTATGCGAAGAACAATTGAAGGACCAAAATAAGTCATAGGTGTTATATTATATTCCTATTTTTTTGATTTTTTTTTGGGCTTAGCCCAATATTTTGTAATTAGGATAAAATAAGGATTCTCCCTCAAAGATTTTACATTTTTTACAGTACAATTCTCTACTTTAGAATTTGGGATTCTGCTCTACATCATGAGTGAGTAATTCCCTTTGTTTCTAGGATTGGGGCTATGCCCTTTTACATTCAATAAATACTTGTTCTTACTTCTATTTTATTAGGTATTGTGATTTGAATCATTAAAGTGGGTTTTATTCGTGTGAGTTGTCTGGCCAACAAATTACACCTCTTAGATACATTGGGGAAGGACCTAGAGGTGAAGCCAACTATCCAACCATTCAGTTATTCATACTAGAATTCTAATTCACGAAGTAGTATTAGGATTCTCAGGGGTTTCTGGAATTCACATTGGGTTGCTACGAAGCGATTGGATAGAAAGATCCAAGTAAAGGATTTGATTGATAATCATACCACGAGAGTAGGTGCAACTTCAATTGAGTATATGTGTCGGAGCTCGAGAGAGGATGACACATATCAAAGATCAATTCACTCTCACAACTTAAAGATCATGAAAAGGATTAAAACAAGGATTTGCGAGTGTAATAATATGAAGATAAAATTAATGTTTTGAACAAATATTCACATTATTAATCTATGTAGCATTTTTAAAATGGGTGGTATGAGGTCCCTAACACCTTCATCATTTGTAACCGACTCTCGAACTCAATTTTTATCTCTGAGCCAAATGTTCCTATTTTCAAAATTGGTTTTTCATGTTTTCCCTCTAAAAAACATTGATGACAACTCCATTGCATTTATTTGCGTATTTCTCATCACGCCCACGATTAGTATTGGCAATTAAAAATGATCTAGTACATGGAACATTGCAAGATATTATATATTGTCTCTTATTTTTATTTCACTGTTGTTGCACCCGATTTTCGGCTGCACGACATTATTAGAGTCGTCACTACATCTTTTCCAGTAAAAAATGTAGACAAATATTTTGGCTCAATCGCATTAGGCCTTGGACTTTGATATCCAGGTCCGGGAGTCGATTACAGACTAGGGAAGGTATTAGTACCCTAGCTACCCGTTGAATGGTACCGTTACAATAATACATGGATTACTAATTATATTGTTACCATATTTTTACCAAAGAAAATACTTTATTTTTATTATTGTGTCTGATAAGACATGATCTTGGTCCTACGTATTCCCTTTTTAGGAATCAAGACTACGTAGTTCTTTGGGTAGAAAAAAGTTTGTTGGTTGGGTTAATTTTATTTCTTGAAAGAGGTAACATTTAAATTATTTTTTTAAAATGAGCGAAGCCTAGCCCTTACGTCCGACACCGCATCTCATAATAAAATTTGGTTAAGAAATTCTAGTTTTTGTTTTTTTATTTAAAGTGTTTTTCAAATTATGAGCGAATCATAGCCCTTACGTCTGATACCGCATCTCATATTAAAACTTGGTTAAGAAATTCTAATTTTTGTTTTTTATTTTAAAAAAAATGTTTTAAGTAAGTAAAGTGTAGCTCTTACGTTCAACACCACAACATACCTTAAGATAAAGATTAACATTTTTCACATAGTCTTGTATTAAACGATTTTATTTTTACGTAATTATAAGAAAAATGGGATTTTGAAATAAATTAACAAATAATCTGATTACATACTTTATCTATTTTTATGGTTAATGTACATATTGATTTAAATTCGATGTGATTTACGTATTATTACAAAATTTCATTATAATAAAACTATAATGCATATTGACCCTCATTATCATTGATAAGACAAATATGTAAAATTTATTTTTTAATGTTTTTATTATCAAAATAATTATTTACAAATTATTGGTGAGATTATTTATTAAATATGATTATGATTGAAATAAAATTATTGGTACAATTATCAGATGCAAGATTGTGTTGAAGAAATTATAAAGAGAACATATATGTTATGCCTATTCCAAGATAAATGGAATAATGTAATCTACATGGATTCTTGCCAGTCAAATCACTACTTCTATGGGGAGTTTAGGTACAGATCACCAGACCTGAGAAGCAACCCACGATTCTTCTATCTTTTGTTATTTTTGGTGTTTTCATGAAATGTTGTTTTTTTAGTGTGTGGTTGTTTCGAGTATTAATATTTGGTTAAGGAATAATATAGCAATGATAAACTAATTACTCCCAAGAAAATGAAAATGCTAAAAATAAAAATATTTGCAGAGGCGCTGCACGATTCTCAAAGATAAGAAAAAAAGGTTTTTTTTTTATTTTTTTCTTGCTTTTGTGGTTTTCTTGGATTGTTTTTTGGTTGAAGAGGATTGTTTGTGTGTGGAAGATGATGTTTTGGGAGAAAATGATCAATCAAAGTATTTTTGATTGAAAGAATTGTTGAGGATTATTGGGAATAGATGATGAATGATATACTTTTTTGGATGAAATTTTAATGGATTCGTGGGTGAGTGAAAAGGTGGATGAGAAATTCATGAGTGAGTTGATGGGTGGGAGATTTTGAGGTTGTTGTGGTTGATATGGATTTGTTGTGTATGAGTGATTTTTGGGATTGTGGATCTCTTGGGTTTTTGTTGGATGATTATGTGTGAGAAAGATAATGTCTAGAGGAGGAAGAAATAGGTTGAAGAATGAAATTTTTGATTGAGAGGATGATTGTTGAGGATTATTGGGAATAGATGATGGAAGAAAGACTTTTTTGGATGAGATTTTATGGCTCCCTCATCTCATATGTCATTTGCCTATTTAAAGCTGGATTTTAACACATGTTTGAAAATCAGATCAAATCCCCTATTAATTTCCGACAGAAAGTTAAGGAGATTTCTTTTCTTTGTTTTTAATTCAAATTCAAAACTTTAATTTGTGTTAATATGATGATGTTCAAGGATTAAAATTCGAATTTAATAAAAATCATAAATTAAAAAATTCAAATTTAAATTATTTTTCTTTTAGGACACCTAAAAAGTCATTTTTGATAGAAAATACCCAAAAACATTTATCTTATTTTTATTTGTTATTTTTTTGAAAATATCTCTTGCGTCGGACAAAATTGGGTGTTCACATTTGCCCCTCTTTACTTGTTGCTTATTGGATTGTATAAAATTTGATGTTTGAGTGTTATCATGATAAGTAACTAATAAAAAATGAACGTTAATTTGTCGAGGCATAAAATACTTTTTTGTTGATGGAATAAAGAGTGAGGTACAAAAACTTTATGTTCGAGGTTTTCAAGCACGGGGTCCTCGAAAACACAATTTGAGGTTAACTTTAAAACTCAGGCACAAAGCTTGGGAAGATTGACTTTGAGATCGTCAAGCACGGGGTCCTCGAAGACGGAATTTGAGGTCGCCAAGCACATGGCCGTCAAATTTAAAAGTCGGGTGAGGAGCCTGGAAAGATTGACTTCGAGGTCGTCAAGCATGGGGTCCTCGAATGCAAAATTTGAGGTCGTCAAGCACTGACCCCTCAAATTTAAAAGTCAGGAACAAAACCGGGAAATATTGACTTCAAGGTTGTCAAGTACGGGGTCCTCGAATGCACAATTTGAGATCGTCAAGCACTGGGGTTCTCAAATTTAAAAAGTCGGACACAGAGCCTGGAAAGATTGACTTCGAGGTCATCAAGCACGGGGTCCTCGAATGCACAATATGAGGTCATCAATCATGGGGTCCTCAAATTTTAAAAGTCAGGCATAGAGTCTAAGAAGATTGACTTTGAGGTCGTCAAGCAGGGGGTCCTCAAAAGCCCAATTTTAGATCGTCAAGCACGGGGCCCTCAAATTTTAAAAGGTCAGACACGAAGCTTGGAAAGATTGACTTCGAGGTCGTCAAGCACGGGGTCCTCGCAATTTAAAGTCATCAAGCACGGGGCCCTCAAAATTTTAAAGTTCAGGCATAGAGCCTGGAAAGATTGACTTCGAGGTCGTCAAGCAAGGGGACCTTGAAGGCACAATTTGAAGTCGTCAAGCATGGGACCCTCAAATTTAAAAAGTTAGGCACGAAGCCTGGAAAGATTTACTTTGAGGTCTTCAAGCACGGGATCCTTGAAAGCACAATTTGAAACGGTTCAGATGAATAGTATAATGGTAAGATTGTTTGAGACATGTGGTGCATCCAGTTCATGTCGATGTTTGTACTGTAATAGTTAAGGTATGAATTTGACTATGCATTGATTGGCATGATTATGCATAATGATGCTTATGATGTTTAACATAAGAAAATTAGGGGTTTAGGGGTGTCCTTGTTTGATTGCTTGTGTATGCATGAATTTCATGTTGATGTTTTTATGATTAAAGTGAGTACGTAGTGACTTGAATATTGATATGATTTAATGTATGTATATATTGTATATGCATTGTTTGTATGTCATATATATGTTTTGTTTGATATTATTATGTCATGCATATGCCTTGTTTGATTAATGTGAATATGCTTTGACTTGAATATTGATGTGATGTATGTATGTCATGTATATGTATTGTTTGATGCTATTATTTTTTATGTATGTCATGTATATGCATTTTTTGATTAATGTGAATATGCATTGTTTGATACTATTATGTCATGTATGTGCATTTTTTGATTAATGTGAATGCATTGTTTGATGCTATTATGAGAGTATTTGATTTATGTCATGTATGTTATGAGTACTATATGTGTGTGTGGATATAATGGAATGAAAGGTAAGACTCATGCAAAAATGTTCTAATGTATTATTCCTGGTTTATTTTTATATTTTTCGGATGGAACTCATAAACTTTTGTAGACTCGACTGAAGTAACCCTTGATGTCTGTTGTTGATTGGTACCATAACTTTTTATCCATGAAAACTTTCCTAGTTTAGTTGAAGATGCCTTTCTCTTAAGGTGGTCCATAAAATTACCTTAGTATAATCTTGAGGATAGTGACTAAACTCAGTCATACTGCCCTATAGGCTGGCTGAGGAATTCTTTTCAAAGCATTGATATTTTTGTAACAACAAAAAATTGCCCCACTAGGCCTATTTCGACATCATGTCTTCATTCAAGTGGTTACTATTCATAAATTGCCACAATTTGGATGATCGATGATGTTTAGTAGCAAGACTTCACCTTAAGAGTGTTCATTTAATTTTCCCTAATTTTTGCTCATAATACCTTATGTAGGAATATATCAGGAATTCTCTCATTTTATATGATCTCATGTCACTTTTCGATATTTTTGACTTATAATCGTTCTCCTTTTCCTAGGTTGTCCATATGGATTTTCAACCTAACACTATTTTGTTTTTCCTTTTTTTGTTTTATTTTTCTTTGTGAACACCATCAAATGTGGTAATTTGATTTGATAGGGAGAAAATGACTTGTATGAGTCATTATTGAAGTTATTCTTGAAGCTGATAACTTAAGATCCTTCCTCTTCTTGGTTGAGATATTTTGGCTTCTTGTAATTGAATCGACTTACAGAGCCATAAGAAGCCACTTCACCATTGCCCCACTTTTGAGTCTCTTATAACTTTCCAATAGTAAATGAGATCATCCAAAAAATTGCCACAATTTTGGGCTCCTTATATATTCCATCAAACAATGGGGTCAACTAAAAAACTTCCTCAATATGAGATATTAACTATTATCCTTCCCTTTCAATTGTGTTGGTGGACTTGGGCTGGAAAGCCTTAGACCATGAGACATCTCAAAATCTTCCCTAGTTTGAGAGGTTCCCACTTTTCCTTTTCATACTCCTTATTTTATGAATAAAACTTTAAAAAAGAAATACTAAAACAGTGATCATACAAACTATGGCAAGTGCTTAGGCAATGAGTGGTGATGTGGTAGTGATGACAAAATTTAATTTCGGTTTGGCTTGTGTAGATGTGGTGGTAGTAATGATAGTATTTAATTTGGGTTTGGGCTTCAGAAGATGTGGTGGCGGTGATGATATGATTTAATTTGTGTTTTAGGTTGTTAGTGGTGATGAAGTGAAGATAATATCGAGAAAATGATTTTTAACCCTAAGCATTAAAAATGAGATATTTTTATAAAAAAATGAGTTTTGTGGAGTCGGCGATTTTTTGTTATGATGCACATAATAAGAAAACATGTCCTCAACAAGGTCTTTCCAAGCTTGTATCGTGGCTTGGCTAAGTGTTTTCAATATATAGAATATAAGGCTCAAAAATATGTGTTACCCATACCCACCTTTCACCTTTCTTCTTTATCCAATATTCATCATTTTTCTAACATGACATTCAACAATTAAAAGAGTTTTCCACGTTGTGGTAAGAATGACCTAAGATATAGCCGAAAATTTGCTATGAAATGTTCCTTTTATGATAACTGATATTGCACTTTTGCCTCATATATTAATTGTGAATTCTCAGTAGGCTTTTTTCTCTACACAATTTTTCACTTTTTTGCACTATAAGTTAGGAACATTCCTTATACTCGTTTATTGCTCAGTCACATGAGTAATATTAATAATGCATTATCTCTTTTAATAATCGAATGTCAAGGAAAATGGTTGAAAAGCTACCCTCCTAGATTATTGACATATTGAGGGTTATTCAAAAATCATCTTCTTTCATGATGTCTAGGCTCAAATGGGGTGACTAGGGATATCTTCTTAGTGTTTGGGAGCTTCCCAAAAATGCCTTTTGCATCGAACAGATCTTCCTAAAAATGCCCATCATTTTGTGTTTTATATTTGCATCATCCTCCATATTATTTTTATATCTCATATTAATAGATGAATTAATTTTACTTGGGTTTATTTTGTGGTTCTTTTTTCGATTGATGTGATTAGGTTAATATGGTTGGTAGGGAGAGGTATGAGATGGTAAAATTTACATGACCAATGCACTAGTTTATAGGTCTTAAAAGAATATACATTTGAAAGTAAACCTTTATTTATGAAAAATGAAACATGGGTGAGTTAGGAGGGTTTGACGTTGTCTGGGGTCCTTAAGTGAAGAAAAAGTTTTAAAATTGTTCTCCAATTTAGAGGGGGTAGGAGATATTACATCATCTCTCTATCTTCTTGAATTTCTTCTTGTTCGACTCTGATCATTTTAAGTTGAGTCCAACAATAGTATTCTTAAAACCAACTCTTCAATTGATGAGCGTCCTTAGCAATGTGATCATGCATATAGAAAAATGATTTTTATTGGTGCAGAATTTGCATGAAGTGGACATTTTTCTCTGTTACATGCATTCAAATGCAACCTAATGTGAGTAATGTTGACCTTGAGCCTATACTACTGAAAAATTACATGACATGTATGACGATGCATTTGATTTATGTTGGAATGTATGAATGATGTGAGGCTAATATTTTTGAAGCATTCGATGTTGCCATGGAATGCATGCGATTTTCTTTTTTAATGCATGAGACTCTTAGATAAAGAAATCTTTGATGTATATGATTTTATATGCATGAATGCTATGATGTATGAGAAAATGTATGAAATATTTTTTGAGGGTATGAGGATTTATGATGATGAGATAATAGATTAGAATGCATAATACGATAATGATTAAAAAATAATGTTTGAATGATTTATTTTAATTTTTGATGAATGCATTAAATAGTGGGTGCATGAATGAATGGTGCGTTTATTTTTTAAAAGTGTATGAATGAATGCATAATTGAATGAATAATTGAATGAATGACAGAATTTCTCATTTTGAATGCATGAATGAATGCATAAGCCAATAATTGAGAATTTTTATTTTTGAATGCAACGAATGAATGCATAAGTCAATCAATGAATTTTTTTATTCTTGAATGCACAAATGAATGAGTGAATGATTGCATAAGTCAATCAATGAATATTTTATTTTTGAACATAATGAGTAAATGCATGAGTCAATTAATGAAGATTTTTATTTTTGAGTGCAATGAATAAATACATGAGTCAATTAATGAAGATTTTTATTTTTGAATGCAATGAATGAATGAATGCATAAGCCAATCAATGAAGATTTTTATTTTTGAATGCAATAAATGAATGCATAAGTCAATCAATGAAGATTCTTATTTTTTAATGTAATGAATAAATGCATGAGTCAATTAATGAATATTTTTATTTTTGAATGTAATGAATAAATGCATTAGTCAATTAATGAAATTTTTTATTTTTGAATGCAATGAATGAATGCCTAAGTCAATCAATGAAGATTTTTATTCTTGAATGTAATGAATAAATGCATATGTCAATTAATGAAGATTTTTATTTTTGAATGCAATGGATGAATGCATGAGTCAATCAATGAAGATTTTTATTCTTCAATGCACAAATGAATGAATGAATGTTCTAATTATGTATATATTTTCAGTGTCCAAGATAGGGTATACTTAATGGGTTATCTAAGAACATAACTCTAGGATGGGATATAAGGCATTTTATATGATACATTTTATAGGGTCTGCTTATAAGGTGCCCAAATTGCATTCAACCATAAAGAGAGGAAACCCAAATACCTTGGGATTACAAGTGGGACCTGTAGTCCATATCGGTAAGGCCCATGATATTTGGTAACAACCTGGATGGTTCATCGTGCCAATGTAAGTGAAGCCTGAAATCCTCACCAACAAGAAGGATGCCCCTTCTAATCTAATGCTCGGATATAGAGCATATACTTATGCCAACATGATAATGTGTTATAAGGATAACAATAAAATAGAATAAAAATAAAATAAACTAAAAATAAAAAGTCATGCATTAGTGTTTATGGGTCTGACTCTCTTAAAAAAAATTCCTCAGTAGATTCACCAGTTGTCGCGCCCCGATTTTCGGCTGCACGACCTTATTAGAGTCGTCACTACATTTTTTCCAGTAAAAAATGTAGAAAAATATTTTGGTCCAATCGCATTGGGCCTTGGACATTGATATCCAGGTTCGGGTGTCGATTACAAACTAGGGAAGGTATTAGCACCTTAGCTGCCCATTTGAACGGTACCTTTACTATAATGCATGGATTACTAATTATATTGTTACCATATTTTTACCAAAGAAAATATTTTATTTTTATTATTGTGTCTAACAAGACATGATATTGGTCCTATGTATCCCTTTTGGGAATCAAGACTACTTAGTTCTTTGGGTAGAAAAAAGTTTGTTGGTTGGGTTAATTTTATTTCTTGAAAGAGGAAACATTTAAATTATTTTTTTAAAATGAGTGAAGCATAGCCCTTACGTCTGATACCGCATCTCATATTAAAACTTGGTAAAGAAATTCTATTTTTGTATTTCTATTTAAAACTTTTTTTCAAAATATGAGCGAAGTATAACCCTTACGTGTGATACCGCATCTCATATTAAAACTTGGTTAATACATTCTAATTTTTGTTTTTTATTTTAAAAAAAATATTTTTAGGATGTAGAAATCTAATTAATCCTATTAATTTTACGAAAGTGAAGTGTAGCCCTTACGTCCAACACAGCAACATACCTTAAGATCAGAATAAACATATTTCACATAATGTTGTATTAAACGATTTTTATTTTTACGTAATTATAAGATAAATGGGATTTCGAAATAAATTAACAAATACTCTATTTGTATGGGAAGATTACATACTTTATTTATTTTTTATAGTAAATGTACATATTGGTTTAAATTTGATGTGATTAATTTATAATTACAAAATTTCATTATAATAAAACTATAATGCATATTAACCCTCATTATCACTAATAAGACAAATATGTAAAATTTATTTTTCAATTTTTTTTATTAATAAAATAATTAATTACAAATTATTGGTACAATTATCAGATGCAAGACAGTGCTAAAGAAATTACAAAGAGAACATACATGTTATGCCTATTCCAAGAGAAATGGAATAATGTAATCCACGTGGATTCTGGCCAATCAAATTACTAGTTGTGTAGGAAGATTAGGCACGGATCACCAGACCTGAGATGCAGCCCATGATTCTTCAATCTGTTGTTATTTTTGGTGTTTTCATGATATGTTGTTTTTCTAGTGTGTGGTTGTTTCGAGTATTAGTATTTGTGTTTGGTTAAGGAATAATATAGCAATGATAAACTAATTATTCCCATAAAAAATGAGAATGCTAAAAAGAAAAAGATTTGCAGAGGCTTCGCACGAATCTCAAAGACAAGAAACGAAAAGAAAGGTTTTTTTTGTATTTTTTCTAGCTTTTGTGGTTTTCTTGGTTGAAGAGGATTGTTTATGTGTGGAAGATGATGTTTAGGGGGAAAATGATCAATTAAGGTATTTTTTTATTGAGAGAATTTTTTAGGATTATTAGAAATAGATGATGAATGATAGACTTTTTTGGATGAATTTTTTTATGGATTTGTTGGTGAGTGAAAGGTGGATGAGAAATTCATGAGTGAGTTGATGGGTGAGAGATTTTGAGGTTGTTGTGGATGGTATGGATTTGTTGTGTATGAGAGATTTTTTGGATTATGGATCTCTGGTTTTTGTTGGATGATTACATGTGAAAGATAATGTCTAGAGAATGAAGAAAATGATTTAAGAATGAAATTTTTGATTGAGAGGATTGTTGAGGATTCTTGCTAATAGATGATGGATGAAAGACTTTTTTGGATGAGATTTTATGGCTCTCTCGTCTCATATTCCATATACCTATTTAAAGTTGGATTTTAAGACATGTTTGAAAATCAAATCAAATCTCATATTAACTTCCAAGAGAAAGTTAAGGAGATTATTTTTCTTTGTTTTTAATTCAAATTCAAAACTTTAATTTGTGTTATTTTATGATGTTCAAGATTTAAATTTTGAATTTAATAAAAATCATAAATTAAAAATTCAAATTATTTTTGTTTTGGGACACCTAAAAAGTCATTTTTGATAGAAAGTACTCAAAAACATTTATCATATTTTTATTTGTTATTTTTTTTAAAATGTCTTTTGGGCCTGACAAAATTGGGTGTTCATAACTGCTGAAACATTGCAATATTCATGTTATCATACTTGAGATTACATAGTGGCACAGTGTGACAGTGAGATTCAAAACACAAAATATAACACATTGTTTTGCATAAACCGATCATGTAGTTAATTAGTAAGATATTATATTTTAGAAAATTGTTACATTGTACTCAAGTGGTGAGAACATGAATTACTCTTACCATACTTGGCCTATCAAATTTCTTATTGTAGAATTCATTGATGCTTGTAGGCCGTCCTAACCACTCGATTGAAATGCCCATGGGAAAAAATGGCATATTGGGCGGACATTTTTCATGCCTTGCCCACCCAAAACGTGCGAGAGGGTGGGCCCCATGGGCATGGCCCAAATTGCCATTGATACCCACGATAGTGGGGTAGCGACAGCATGGCGACTCCACTGGGGATAGGTGAGAGTCAGACCTTTTATGATTAATTATGTGGATATTTGGTTCATTATTTTAATTTTATCATTTTTACTTTTGTTTTTTTCACTTGTTATTTAACCATTAATATGCATATCTAACTCTTGTGTATAGAACCGGTGTTTGTCTATCATGTACATGTTTTGGGGTGATTTATTAGGTTTTTATGCATTTTATTGTTAAGGTTTGTGCACTTCCTCACACACTATACTTATCATGCATTGTTACTTCGGCCGTCTACTAGGCTTATTTACCTATTGTTGGGAATACATTGGTTTATCGTTATTAGGCCTTCGTGCACATTTCAATATCATGCTAATGTATCACTCAGATTGTTACTAGGTATCTCAGATATGACTCCATGGTGTCTCGTACATCTTCGTGTCATATTTGTGTATTTGGGTCGTCAGCTTCTACTAGTGACGGTAGTCCAGGGACCCAGAGGAAATCTATTACCGCAAAATTCTGCATATATGGACCTTAGTACTTTGCCTTAGGATGTTAACTTTTAGACTCGGATAAACCTTGTAGGATCAAATACCCTTATATAGGACACATGAGTATACATTTTTTGTTATTTATTTCATATTTGTCATGAAGTCGGGAAAAACTTATATCTCGCAATCATAGTGACTCACAATTACATGAGCCTAAGTGGTGTAAGGGTACCACGGCACTTGGGTATCATCATGCCATGATGAAAGGTGTTGAAAGGGTAGTTCGGTGTTTATTTTTATTTTAGTTGGGAGTATTCTCCTCTCAACAAATCGTCCAGACAGCAGTGTCAATTTGTTGAAAGATTAATACTCTCATTTTCATTATGTTCTTTTTTTATTTGATTAAGTAAGAGAACTCGGTTTTATTCTTTGTTCGCCATCTCGGCTTTGTTGAAATAAAATCCAACGCCGGTATAATGGTTTCAAGAATATTCCAGTTACAACTTACTTTCTTAATAATCATGTGAATAAGTCATTCCTTCTTTGCCCCATCTCGGCTTTGTTAGAATACATTCTAACGCCGGTATAATGGTATCGAAGCAATTACCTATTACATAATTATTAAGTACCTTTAAATACCATCTCGGTT
>NW_017723831.1:0-5482 GCF_001865875.1 Lupinus angustifolius
TGGGCTACTTGAGGTGAGGTCATGGATGACTTCATGGTTTGCTTGATGGTTAAGTCAAGTCTGGTAAGCACCGCAGAGCGCACCTGCTTCACCATTGAGCTGCTTGTTCAGCAGCTTCTGACCGTGTTGACTGGGACGTGGCTTGGTGCTTGCTGATCTGGCCAGGAGTCTGGTTCTCCGCTGAGCAGAATGGTTTGACCGCTGAGCAGCTTGTTCAGCAGCTTGGCTTGTGCCAAGCTCGTGTTTGACCATGTCAAGCATATTTCTGACCGTGCCAGACCTAGTCTGGTGCTAGGCTGAGCGGCTAAGCAGGACCGCTCAGCTGCCTGGTTGAGCAGTTTGATCCAGGTCAAGCAGGTGGCCAGGTCAGGCAGGTCAGCTCAGCGGGGCTTGTTCCACGCTCAGCTGTGTGGTTGAGTACCTTGGTTTTCTTGACTTTTGTTGCTTTTTGACATGAATCATTTCTCTTCTTTTCTTCATTTTATTTCCTACAAAATACATAAAAAGGCAATACAAACACAAATATACTAAATTGTGACATTTTATACAAAAAGTATTGTTTTAAGTTGGTTTTTCTCAATTATGCTTAAGATAAGTGCCATAAAAGTGTTGATTTTTAGGTATGTTTGGCACTTATCAAAAGGCTCACAAAAAAACATTTCATAATTCCATTCACATGCATATCACGTACTTAAGAAAAAAAATCCTAGCAGCATCTATATGCATGTAAAAAAACAAAAAAAAAAATCATAGCATTTACATGCACTCATTAAAAAAATCATAATAGCATCAATATGCATGTCAAAACAATATCATAGCATCCACATACATATCATGCACTCATGAAAATAATCATAATAGCATCTATATGCATGTCAAAAAAAAGAAAAAAAAATCATAGCATCCACATGCATATCATGCACTAAAAAAAGCAAATAAAACGTCATACCATCTAGGTGCATACCATGAACAAAAAAATTCATTTCATAGTAGCATCTCCAAGCATGACATGTAAAAAAATGCATTGCATACTTGCATTCATGCATGTCATACACACATGTAGAACTTTTGCATACACTAATCATTCAATTTCATACATGTTGTATTCTATAAAAAAAGGGAATTCACACGACATTCATGTTAGTGTAACATTCATTGCATCACTTATGTGAAGTGTATTCATCAAATCATACATCCATTGGCCACACATATGCAAAATGACTAACATTATCATTTTTTAGATCTTTTATTGAATGATGTCCTATTCTATATATCATAAGACCATGATACTCAACAAAATAGATGTAATCATATTGTGGGCCTGTATACTCTCTCTATGATTATCGTCAACCATAACACGATCTATGAGAGTGCAAAGCGTCAAGGATTGCATTAGCAACGTTTGCCTATGTTTCGATGAACACAAAGAATTAGTTAAAGCTTGAAGATGTCTCAACAATCAACATGTCGAGGGCTCAAGTGGTGTCTTATCAGACTTATGTTATAATTCTTTATTATATTTTTAGAAGTCTAAAATGTCTGCCATAGATATTGAGTCTAGGTTAGCTAAACCTATGTGTGAGTCTCACAAGACTTAATAAAGTAACTAATCCACTAAAATGAGACATCATCTAGAAATATATGATAATTAGGTTCATGCATTTATATACATTGATTTTATGCATTAAAGGTATTATATTTTGGAAATCATGTATTGAATGAGAATATATCATATAAGTAGCTTACCATTTAATCATGTATTAAAAATACACTGGTTAATCGATTAACCCCATGGCTTAATCGATTAACGTGTATGTTTTTCTGTTGTTTCAACAGCATAATTGAAAAACCGTTTTTGAGAGCTTTCTGTTTTTTATAAATACTAGCTAATTGCATAAACGGCTATGTAGAGAAAGAGAGAAAAACATATAGAAAAGATATAGATCATCATTGTTAGAATCTATTAGAGAATGTTGAATTAGGAGAAAGATTAGATCATGCTAAGGCTTTAGTTTTCATATTCATATTGCATGATTCTTTCAAAAGCTTTCTTGCATCATTCTTGTGTTTCTTGAAAAGAAAAAGATAGTTCTTTAAAGATTGCATATTTTCAGAAACCTCATGCATGAACATTCATATTAGACTAGGACGTCTTGTGAGTTCTTGCTTAGGTTTTTAGGCTTTGATTCTTATTGTAATATCCGAGTATTAAGTACTCATTCATAACTCAAAGCAATGTTATTCAAGGATTGGGAAAATCCTAGCTGCGGTTAGGTAAGGTGTTCTTCACACAAAGACTTGGAGGTCTTGGGATAAAGGGTGATACCTTGGCTAGGGCCGAATCGTGTAAGAAAGGTTTTCTTGGGAGCCGGTTTTGGGAAAGGTCAAACCAAGGGTCACGAAGTTCTTTGGGTTCCAAGAAGGGAGCGTTCAAGTTTTGTATTTGGAAGCGTGTATGTAACGTACATTGTGTTTCATAATAAAGAAGGAAAATCTCCCAAATCAGAGGAGAGGACTGGAAGTAGTTTTGCAGTGACAGCAAAACGAACCAGGATAAAATCCCGCGCAATCTTTTCTATCCTTATCTCTTTTATATTTCAAGATGTTTTAATGCGAGCTTGGAGCTAATATTTTCCATTCTTGTTCCTTGCTATGTGCTTGTTAATCTTGCATAAAAGTATCTGTTGTATATCAGTTTGTGTGTTGTTCTGATCATTCTGATTTTGTTACTGGTTAATCGATTATGAACAGTGCTTAATCGATTAACTGGACATTTTTTAGCAAGTGTGTAAAAACCCAAAAAGTGGAACTTGAGCTCCGCCACACCTATTCAACCCCCCTTCTAGGTGTATTCCGCGCCACTAATACCTAACAAGTGGTATCAGAGCTAGTATGACGTGCTAGCTCAACTGCATCCGCATGATCCGAGAGGGACTACATATGGGCTCTAATAACCCATTTGGCGATAATGGCGCATCCCTTAACCGCCCTCCCATATTTAGTGGCGAAGGTTACGCTTATTGGAAGGTTCGCATGAGAATCTATATGGAGGCAATAGACACAGACATTTGGGATTCTGTTGTCAATGGTCCATACATTCCACTTCAAATGGTGAATGGCGCGTTTAAAGAAAAGCCTAAAGGCGTATGGACGGTGTTGAAAGGGTATCTCGGTGTTTATTTTAGTTGGGAGTTTTCTTCTCTCAACAAATCGTCCTGATAGTAGTGTCAATTTGTTGAAAGATTAATACTCGCATTTTTGTTATGTTCCTTTTGTAAGAAAGAGAACTCGGTTTTATTATTTGTTCGCCATCTCGGCTTTGTTGAAATAAATTCCAACGCCGGTATAATGGTTTCAAGAATATTCCAGTTACAACTTACTTTCTTAATAATCATGTGAATAAGTCATTCCTTCTTTGCCCCATCTCGGCTTTGTTAGAATACATTCTAACGTCGGTATAATGGTACCGAAGCAATTACCTATTACATAATTATTAAGTACCTTTGAATATCATCTCGGTTTTGTGGAATAAATTCCAACACCGGTTTAATGGAATTGTAATATATAAAAGTGATGAATAGTTAGTTGTTAGATACAAATAAATAAATAAAGAATAAAAGAATAATAAATTTAGTGACCTTTTATTTATTTACTCCCTTTCGGGTTCATTTTATTAACAAACCAAACTTCTTCCTTAAGGAAGGTTGGTATTAAAGAATAAAATGCGGAAAGTAAATAACAATAAATAAAAGTTAGTAAGTTAGTTCATCACTTTTGTATATTAAAAGGTGTTTTCAACAAATAAATTTATTGATAACACTTTACTATTTTACAATTCACACCTCTTTCAAGATTCAATCGTAGTATAGTATAGGGTTATATCGAACCACAAGGAATTGCCTAATAAAATGAAGCATATAAACATGTCAATGAACAAATAATGGATTTGAACATATTTTGATTGGTTTTTGTTTAAAGTGAATATAAACAAGGAAACAATAAACATAAAACTAGATATTAACAAATTCTTGAGGAGACAAGATCTTTTTGAATAAGGAAAAATTATTTCTCATCTTCTTTTGAGTTTGAACTACTTAGACAAGTTCTTATGTTTTACTTTGGTTAACCCCAAACACCAAGGTCTGAAATCCTCCTTTTAGTGTATATCCTAAAATGGTAGAATCATAAACACTTATATTCATCACTTAAACAATACTACGACCATAAAAGAGATTAGGTTGTCACACCCTAACCATTGGTGACTCTAATATTGAATGAGTGATGAATGTAAGATCTTAAGAAAAGCATGCTTAACTTGGCAAATAAACTAAGTAGTACAACTACTCCAAAGTTTATTTGTTAAGTGTTTGAGACAAGTAGTTTTATTGACTTGAAATCATTTTTTAGGTGATCAATCTAAAAAGAGCATTAAGTACTTCTCAAACAAATAAAATTAACTAAGCACCAACTTGAATGATTAAAATCCAAAATTCTGTAAATTAAAAAGAAGTAGAAATTACATAACCTTGTTCAAAAGAAAATGTTTAGGAGCATGAGCTATCCATCCAAAGATTGGATGCTTTTGAGTACCAAATGAGAATACAAAATTGATTTTTGTATCTCATTTGCATTCTCCTTTTCTCCTCTTGAATTCTAAACTACAAATTACAAAACTAAAACTACCTAAAATGAAAGGAAACGAAGAGGAATCAACTAGGAAGAATTTAGAATGAATTTACAATGTTAAATGAGAATTTCATGCCTCTTTATAAGCCAAAGTGCTAGGTGCTCAGCTGCCCTGTTTGGCAGCTAAGCTGCTCATCATTGGCCCCTATGAAAAGCCACTTTGGCCCCTACTTGACCCCTATGGTGGGCTAGGTTACATGCATGGTGACACCTCCTCCTTCTTGTCATAGCCTTATGTTATCCATGAGGTCGTGTTCTTGGCCTTTAAGCAAAGAAAAAGTACGATGTTCCATGATTTGACCAAAAAATCACTTTTCTGGTGCGCCAGCCACTTAGCCCACATGTTTCCCCGCTAAGCTGCTTGTTTCAGCAGCTTGGCTAACCTGGTTCCCCGCTCAGCTGCATGTTTCAGCCGCTCAGCTGACTGGTTCAACGCTCAGCTGCCTGTTTCAGCAGCTTAGCTGACCTGGCCTGGTGCTTGGTTCTGGCTGACCTGGCCTAGTGCTTGGTGCCTGCCTGACCTCGCCTGGTGCTTGGTGCCTGCCTGACCTGGCCTGGTGCTTGGTGCCTGGCTGACCAAGCCTGGTGCTTGGTGCTTCGCTTGGTTAGACAACTTTGTGCTTGATTTCTTCATGGTGAAGCAGCCTTTTTTCTTTGGTTTCTTACTTGATTTTTGTTGGTTGCTTGGCACTTTTGGCTGTTTTCTTTAAGTTAAGGTAAGCATTTGATTTTTGAAAGTTGTCTTGCCTACCTTAACATAGGTTTCTTCAAGACGAAGTAAGCTACTTTTGTTCAA
>NW_017723832.1:0-870 GCF_001865875.1 Lupinus angustifolius
ACATTTAGCAATTCATTTTGAGCTTTTGTCTTGAATTTTGGCTTGAACTCTTAACCATCTACGAATTTATTCTTTAATATTCAATTTCCTACAAAACTCAAAGAAAAATTGGACAATAATTAGTAAAGAACCAATTATTTAATCATGCAAAATTCACCTAAAAAGTGTTAATTTATGTTGGTTTTCTACAATTTGCATAGGATAAGTGCCATAGAATGATGGTGAAAAGTGTATACTTTTGGCACTTATCAAACTCCCCCCAACTTCAAACTTTGTTTGTCCCCAAACAAAAGGTAAATAACAACCACTTGGCTTTGGGAAAATTAGTTTTGTACAAGATCAAAACTTATGCATGATTCCTTTTAAGTTCCATGAGATGTGTTTATGATTATGTGACTTTGACTCATAATGCTTCAAACTAAGAATTGAACACATCTTTTTAAAAACTCATTTAGCAATTCACTTATTAAAAATGTTATCAATCAAAGAGATGCATTTCACACACGGTTCAAGAATGGAACCAAATGGGGTAAGTGTTTCACTCAAAACTCAACTTGTTTGATTTGCAAGAATTTAATTTTTTTTTTCATCTTAACACTTACTTTGATTGCACAATTTTTTCCAGAATCACTAAGGTCTTATTTAGGTTGTAATGAGGCTTGGCTATCAAAGGAAATTGGATTTTCAAGATATTCAATGATACTTTCAAAGTTAAAAGAGGGCAAAAATTAATTTTTCATTAAAAACATATACTCCTTTCAACCTTTTCCCATTTTTCCTTCCCTCATTCTTTTTCTTGACCTTTTTGTGTAACTTCTCTTTAATTTTCTCAATCTCTTTTCACTCATTTTTATTTTGGATCTTTTTCTT
>NW_017723833.1:0-1879 GCF_001865875.1 Lupinus angustifolius
AGTATAGGAGATTATTTTTTGTTTTTCCATATTAGGCTCAATGGTTGATTTTGAAAATAAAATTTTATTTTAAGGCTCAAAGGGGTTAACAAAGGATATTCCTATTTTTGGTTGGTCATATTTGGTCAAGTGGCTCATTCTAATTGAAAGAACTTGCCATGATCATATTCTATCAAATTATGTGCAACCAGGTAAAGAAATATTCAAACAAAATCAATTGTGCAAAACCAAAAAGTTTCTCACTAAGCTCACATAATTATTGTGTTTGGCTTACACTCCCTCACAAGGTTGGTTTATGTACAACTCTTTGATTTTTAACAAATTCACAAGGTCATGATAAATGATTTTCCAAAAAGTTTGCATTTTATCCAAAGTATAACATTATGAATTATTCACAAATTTTCAATTTTTCATCTCATCAAAGCTTGTAATTTACAAAGTCATTGATCTTGAAAAATGTTTAAGCCAAGTTTGTGTTTATTTACTTTGTTTAGTTTCAACAAATTCACTTTTTAAATAAATCCTCAAAAAGGAAAAATAAACACACTAAAAAAATAATTTTAACAAGTAAACACACTAAAAAGTAAAAATAAACACACTAAGGAATTAAAATGCAGGAGAAACTTTTAAAATACAACAAAATTTCATTCTTTCAAAATGTTATACACACTCCCCCAACTTAAGTACTTGACTTCTCCTCCAGTGAAAAAAATATTTTTAGGAAGTTTGTATAATATTTTGAAAGAATGAAAAAGAAAATTAAAACTAACCACCATTTTTAGGAGAACACAAAATTTCATTCTCCTTGTTTTCACTATCCTCTCATAGATAGTGGTGTCATCAACTCCTCATTTTTGTTTGTTTGTTTGGACTTGTTTTCCTGTAAATCATTTCGAACTTGAAATTTCCTTTTTCTTTGAGGTTAGTCTAACAATTCACATGAATTTATAATTTTCTAACACACTAAGTTCATGAATTAAAATTGATTGAGAGAATTCCAACCAAACAGCATGCTTTTTCATGAAAATTTATGTTCAGAAAATATTTTGAATCATATTTCAAAACACATTTTATCACACCAAAGATCCATAAATAAATCCATTCAGAATTTCATGAATTTAATTTGTTAAGTGGTGAACCAAATAACACACTTTTTAGGAGTTCTCAAGTTTGGGAAAATTCATTTTTGGCACAAATGTAACAAGCATGATCTTCGTTTAAAAATTAATTTGACAATTTCAAAATCATTTACTAAGGCATGTTGGTGGAGATGTTTGGTTAAAGTCTCACAAGATAAAGTATCATCATCAAAAGGTACATGGTGAATACTTAAGCTTTAAGGATTCAAGTGGTTTCCCTTCTTGAAGAAAACGTTCAGCCACTTATCCTTGTTTATTTCAATCCCTTTTATGTTTTTCTTTTGAAAAGGTTGATGAGGGGTACCTCCACATCTCCTAAAAATATTATAACAATAATAAAAGGTTTCTTAACTAGTGGATTTTCACTCCACTAGATCACTTTTTTTCTTTTTTAGTTTTTAATTTTTTTTCCAATGTACAAAACATAAAAATAAAGATGTACAAAAGGAAAAATAAATTTATACAAAAGAGAAAGATAATGTTATGCACAGTTATTTGATAAATGACATATAAATATGAAATGTTTTATTATTAAAGCAATTCCCCGACAACGGCGCCAATTTGTTGAAAGGGTATCTCGGTGTTTATTTTAGTTGGGAGTTTTCTTCTCTAAACAAATCATCCTGACAGCATTGTCAATTAGTTGAAAGATTAATACTCTCATTTTCGTTATGTTCCTTTTTTAAGTAAGCGAACTCGGTTTTATTCTTTGTTCGCCATCTCGGCTTTGTTGAAATAAA